>NW_019213572.1:371850-378070 GCF_002532875.2 Varroa jacobsoni | reverse complement strand
ATTAAATGACGAGATATTTTTTTGCTTAAAAGGCTCATATACACCATTCAAAACTACTACTGTAAACCCTTGTACCCACTGTAGGCTTGGCTATCAGATCAAGCCGACAACAAATGTGGTAAGATCACAAGCACCTGATCTAACTCTGACATCGTCCTTTTGCAGCAATATGACGCAACCAATCCCTTCAAGTTGACACAGTCGTTTGCTCTCTATGAGGCTACCAAGACGACAATGGCCCATCTGTTCGTCGTGCCGCACATGAGTTAAACGAGCCATTTCGTTACTATTTCGTCGGAACCTTAATTCTGGCGGTATGCCATCCAACCTGTCACACATCAACAAGCCCTGGGTTGCATCATTCTCCTTTCCCTAATAGCAGATGACAATGCCAGAAGAAATCTGTGTAGATATTATTAAAATTCGCCATGTCCTGCGAGAATTTGAGTTATCAAGGAACCTGCTTCATCCCTTGGACAGTTTCTTGATAATATTTAACGTGGCTTCGAAATGTATTTTTTAGTTCCGGCTTACTTTATTTGCCATTTTGCAGCAGTTGCTCCCTTCACTTCGTTCGGTCCTGCTTCTTAGAGTCATCATCTGTTCTTAGCATTGACGTCCCACGAAGAAATGCCGGCTGGGACTAGAGCCGCTGACGTGCTAGGCTTTCTATTGGCCTAAATGGCACGCCCCACCATTGTTCGCTGCGCTTTCCTCATCTTGTCCCCACTAGTATTCTCGTTAACAGGTTCAAATCATACCGGTGAACCATCATGCCACGGACATGATCAATCACCTACGTTCCGCTTTTCGGCAGCCACGTATGTTGAGGAAAGTCCGCTCTGTTAGTTTTATCCATGGCCAGCTTCACATATTGCGTTCCTTTTAATTCAGTGTGCGCCACGATATTCGTCATTTTTAAAAAATCTGATAAACGCTACCACATTGGGTTTTTGGCCTTTTTCATGGTGAAATATTTAGTTATAGGGAAGTATATTTTTTCTCAACTCATTAAGATCTATCCGTTAATGTAAGGAATTGGCGTCGATAAAATAGTGCTTTATATGAAAAAATGTTTTCCACTGTTTAGTATTTCCATCAGAAATTTTTTTAAAAAATATTTTTGAAAAACATTGTTCAACAAAAATGTTTCTCATGTCACTACCACCTTCCAATAAGCACGCGAATTAAGTTCGTTTAAAAAAGAAGAACTCAAAACGTATTTTCGTCTGTCTGTCAATTTAGCGAGACGAACGCTTCGGAGTTTTTGACCATTTTCACGTTAGAATATCCATTTTAAGTAAAAGGATATGTATCGCATCTTGATCAGCCCTCCGAGAGCATTCGGCTGACCAAGAACGACGCTCTTACATAGTACTCCATGTTAAGTCTTCACCCTTCAAAATCTTCGATAGGCAAAAAAAAAAAGAGCAATTTATGGAAATATATATTACGTTTTGTAGCATGGGAAAGCTAACTTATCGTGAGAGGTCTATCATGCAATTTGCTTAATCTTACATGCAGTTCTTCCCAGAACGGAACTGGAAAGGTCCACCGGAGATCAGCCTACTTCAGCCACTTTAAGGGATGATTTTGGGTCGGGCAGACAAACAAATAAATATACACAAAAATCTGCTAGTAAATAGATAAATGGTGTATCGGCTAAAAAAATAATTGGCTCTAAACTTCAAACAATGATTTGTAAACTCCACTTTCTAAAATTCACCAAAGAGAGGTGCCTTGAAATTCTCCAAAGCTAGGACATGACATTGTGCCTCGTTATGTTGTCTTCTTTTTACCCTGTTATGGATCACAAAAGTTTTGAGTGTGTCTAAAGATCGTTAGTTATCAGTGTCTGCTTGATTAGCTAATTCCTTGGATCCACTAAGGTAAGCTATTTTCGCACAAAATCTAAGTTTGAATTGTTGATGATTGAAAATAAAATATAACAGTTGCTGATAATGATCCATATAATTGTACACGATGACCATAACATGTTAGCTTGGTCGTCGGTTGCCTGCGCTTTTACATTCCCTCTATTTATTTATTTCTATCACACAAACCATTCGAAAGCACACTTTCCGCTGTGAAGTAGTTGTGTGATTAGCAGAATTCCGTTTCACGTTTAGACTCCCAACTTGAATGGTTTTGGTAAAAAAGCGCATTTTTGATACCTACTATATTCTGCTTTTTCTAAAATCCAAAAATCTGCCCAAGCAGTTAGGGATATTTATGCAATATACAATGTGAATTGCCCCCCTAAGAGGACCACTCGAATATGATTGTCTAAATTTTGTAATGGAATCCTAAACCTGGAAAAAGCGCTTTTCTTTGGTCAGCTATCGGAAATTAATAAGGACATTCTGAGGGCGCTTTCGCGGATAACAAAATGAATGATTTAGTAAAGAAAATGAACTCCGATCTCGTGACTATTATCAGCCGTGACTACTTCATAAGATTTACAGAAAAAGCCTGGCTGCCCTACAAATCAAGCGAAAACAACAAATAGACATGACTTTTCATTATCTGTCGATTCAATATCGAGAAACTCGCAGTTACAAACACAAATGTATGTTCAGAATTGATGACAAAAAGTAATACCTTTACGCCAATATGAAACAGAGAGATAAATAAATCCCTATAGAAGGTACGCCTAAGCCTAGATGTAAACTTGATGTCTGTCTTATAATGATTGTGAACCGTTTGGTAAGATTAGAAGGATTTTATAAACGGAGAAGTGCTTGAGAAAAAAAACAATACTGCATACGGTTCTGCTGCATCGGGTAAAAAAGCTATCCAATAGAAAAGACCCGATGGATAGAGAAATGTTACTCAAGAGAATACCAGATTATACATGGCAAAAGTCGTTAAAGCTGCCATTGTGAGAGCTTCAGTGGAAGGTTCCTTAGCGCCTACAGTGTTTTCCAGACCTCACAACGACAAAATAGTGGAAATTCCCAAAAAGTAACCGAGCTGTTCAACACCAGATCTAAAAAGTCTTGTCTAAACAGAATAAATAAGTTAGAGGAGAGATAAGAAAAGATCATGGAAAGAGACAGAAAATAATTTATTATTTATTATTACTACATTATTATTATATTATAACTTGAAAAAACAAACTCGAATGCAAGGCAACGTTTTCTATGAAAAACGGCCAATACTTCCGGACCAACCTAATGATTTGAAGTAAAACTGTACTAGTTAGCGATGAATTCGTATTTCGCGACAAATATGTACCCAGATGGGCTTCACTGGCCCATTCTTTAAGCGGTCAAACTACACCTAGAATTTTAGCAAGTAAAAATTTGTGTCATATTTGACGACTCAATGAAGTTGAGGATACGCACCGAAGAAAGGCCCTAATCTCATCGTATATGTTAAGAGGTTGAGAGCACCCCAACAACAGATGTCTCAGTTTCTATAAGGCCCTTATGGTACCAAAATGAGTATGCTCTTTGCATGTCTTAGCTCCTTCCCCTAAAAGAGGCCAAAATATCTCGCGGTGTTCACAATACAGATGCGCAAAGCAAGCCATTCCATAACTCGACGCAGTAGTGTGCAAATACCGAATTTGAAAACAAAGTTTCCCAAGCGACCCGCTTGGCGCGTCATAGGAACGTGACTAACTTGTTCGCTAACAAGTCTCTCACTGTCTTTGACATGGGAACTGCACTGAGCAAAAACGATGCCCGTAATGGATTTGTAAAAAAAAAAAATGCTTCCACCTGGTCGTACTCTACTCGTAGCTCGTAGCTCACTAGGTCGTTTGTAGCAATCGTAGGGTCTGTCTTTTAAAGTTGGTTGTGTTGTCTAAACCCATTTTAGAGCAATTTTCACTGGAGTTGTTCTTGTGTCCGGCATAGCAAATAAGTTTCTCTTAAGTGCCGCGGAGGCGTTTTAATATAAATGGCTTGTTTCGTTTTTTTCCCCGTGAGCTCTGCATAGACAAACACCTTAGTGTCGGCTAGAAGGACAATGGTCATTAACAACAAATGGTTCGAGTTTTAAGTCTTGTACTACAAACGTTGCTTCAGATGGTTGGCTCCCTGCACGAAGCAGTGCGTCTACGTTGCAATTCAAACCCAAACCACTACGTATCTTATAGTTCAGTAGGCAGAAACGTCACCATGTGGCCCGCCTAAATAGCCTTGTGTAACACTTGCGCTGTCTCTCACACCTCTGCGCAATACAGACTTGGTTATTTTTCCTTATAGTGTTGGCAAATACCAGAGTCAGCTTTGCCAACAATCTCCCGTAAGTCAGAGTTAATCAATTTTTGGCCATTGCTAATAATAAGTAGTGTAACATATGTAATACTAAAAGCACGCGCTATGAACAGTGGAATATATTTAAATGCTAGAGATGTCTACCACAGGATATATGGAAATCTAAAGCCAAGTAAGTCTATCATTTCCATTGGGAAAGGACGAAGCACCTCTTGTCCGAATCTGACTGTGTAGTCATGATAACTAAAGGGCGAAAACATAAAAGTATAACCGAATTAAAAGTGCAAGGAAAGCCTTCTAACTACAGCCATGTTCCCCTCTAAGCAATGCCGTGACTGGTTTTTAGCAGAGACAGTACCGGTAACCACTTGAAAATGCTCCTTCAGTTTCAGAGATCGATTAACTTAAAACGGATTTAATAGCAACAAACGAAGTATATAAATTAAGGCTTTTTTTTTGGATTGTATGCTCACGGTGTACCGTAAAACGTTCAAGAATGTGTTGAAAATTGTTTCCGTAGAAATATCAACTGATACAACTTAAATGCTTAGATACAGCGTGGCTTCAAGCGCAGTAAAGTAGGTGAATGTTCTTCAGCAGTAGCTTAATCATATGTGTATGACTAACTAGAAATTGTTATTCAGAAGATTCCTTTTAAAGTCGCCCCTGGATCCTCAGCGGGGCATTTGCGTTTGGTCAAGAGCCTATAATGAACAACTCTACATCGGAACATCATTGAGAAGATAATGCATGTTTTGATAGCACGGAAATCGTTATTTTCCGTTAATGAAAAGTTTCAAAATTTAAAGTGTCAAATTAGTAAATGTCCTCGGCATACTACTAGGCCTTTTGATATATATAATATGTCGTATATAAGGCCTGGTGTACACAACGTCGCCATTAATATCGGTAAGAATACATGGGACTGATGTAAAAGTATGTAAATGTAAATAGTTCACCAGGAAGCAGCCTGTTTTGCTAGGCTATGTTGAGTAGACCGTAAGACATGACCTGAAATCATCCGTTTATAGCATCTGAATAGCAGAGGTGACGTGAATCTTAGGTAATGCAAATGAGGATCTAAATATTGTTGTCTCAATGTCCCTCAAACACATAAAGAACATACAGCAGAGGTTGAGCTCCGCGTAAAATAACGTTTCAGCTGGATTCTTAAACAATTTTGATGAGAAATCCTGATTTAATTTATTTTGTATTTATATTAGCCAATCGTGATCTACGCGACACCTACCTGAAATCCAAGCCTAGACATTACATAAAATGAAATATATTTGCTGCCCATTGGAATCCACATGCAAGCGAACCATATGAGACTATATATGTGCCTTATACGTTGCACTATGTGGTTTTGTATCAAGGTGGCATCTTATATGGTGGTCTGCTTATATGTGGATTCCAGTTGCTGGAAGTACGTGGAATACGTTGTAAGTGGAAAGAAGAACATGGAATCTTCTTAAAGATGACCTCAGTTTTTCATCTCCAAGCACAAGAAGCTATCCAAATTAAGTTTTTCGAGCCTTGTTGCCGGATTCGAGTAATCCTATTTAGCTGTGTGTTGATTATTCTCTAACTGTGGTAGACAATTATGCTATGAGGGCATATACTTGATGCCTATTTTATCTGTAAAACATATGAAACATTGTCTGAGCAAACTGATAGCAAGTTAAGCGAGAACGCTTTCCCTCTGAGCGTTCGTAGCGCCCTCTGAGCGAAAGTACTAATTCACACTGACCTGCACGACGAGAACGATGAGCAAGGCAATTACGTCGATGCATTTAAGAATACGGTTAAGCGAACAGCGCTCACGGCCCCGTAAGGTTCGGATGGCGTCGCAACAACCCTAGAAATATATTGGAAACGCAAAAATTCGTCAAACACCATTTTTAATTCAGACCTTCAAACCACTAGATCGTTCGCTTTTGTCACCACAACCTGAGCCAGAGTACAAACAATGCTTTAATTATACTAAATGCACC
>NW_019213572.1:257686-371750 GCF_002532875.2 Varroa jacobsoni | reverse complement strand
AAACCCACATGCGCAGACATCAGGCACGTGGACCGACGGCGGTTCAAAAGGTTTTTCAAAAATATATTTTGAAACCACAAAGCATCTACGGAATCGCACCTACGGCCTCATTCATCGTAATGTACACCGTAAAATCATTGCTGGAAGCACCGCAAGAACGCACGAGCCAGGCGCCTTTAGTAAAAGTGCAGCCCGTTTTCTTGCGGATGGGCTACAACGGTCGCTATTGAACGAATGTAAGAGGATGGCAAATGCTGGTTAATGTGTCGATCCCCTAAAAGTAGTTTTCGTTGTCCATGATAACGACGTATACTACCCCGCATGATTATAAAGTAAATCATGTCTTATGTACGATCCAGGCTGTTACACAACATCTAGGAAAACTGAAAAACAAGTGCAGTTGTATATACTCATTTGAACAAACAAAAGAGCACGTCTCGGAACTCCCAACGGCCTCAAAAACCCAGACCCGCGTTAAAGAAAGGCTGTATTGACGGATCTACGGGCATTTTAGCCAGCCGATGCTTATCGCTTGACTTCGTTCTTTGACGGACTTCACAACTACGAAAATTCTCCTGGGCACTCAACCGTACTTTGTACTTCGAAAGATAGCCTACACGGCCTTTGTGAACCTTGCTGATGACTTTAATGGTAGATAGAAAGCACCGCTTTGCAGACTGAGGGAAGATCAATCGGAGACTTTGTGGCCCAGAACAGTTAAACGTGGCCCCAAGCATTAGGAACCTCGTCACCTTTCCGTTTTTTGTTGACAAAGCAACTTTGCGGTTTCTGCGAGGCTTAGTTACTGCCGGGCGCGGTGCGCGCTTGCCAATTAATGGACTGTTGTAAACTGGCGTCAGCCCACGGCTCATAGTTAAGCTCCGAGGTGTCGCACTGTATAGATGCGGCAAAGCCTCGGCGTTGCGGTTTATCATGTTAATCCAGTTTCGAGCATCGAAATGGTATTCCAACAGCAAGTTTAAACAAAGATCTCTTACTTAAAAGGTCTCTGAGCGCAATACCGTCGGTGGCCATCATAAATCGCCGCCCATACAGATACAAGTAAAATTTTTTCCTGCTTAGACTACAGCCGAACATGCAACCCTTGACAGGATCCATTTTGCATCTTGGATTAAGAGTTACGTACTACACAACTTCTTGTACGGCGAACAAGTAGTTCAAATATGGAGCCCTAAAGCCGCAATGCTCAGAACAGAGGACTTCTGCCGTACGTGATGCAAATGTTCCTCAACTCCTCTGGAAAACACCATTAATATCATATAACTCCACCAACGAGCTTATTGGCCGCTGGAACATCGTTGAAGCGTTATCTAGCCCAAAAAGCATCCGTTGCCCAAAATGCAAAACGCTATTCTCCTCGGACCTTATGCATACCTGCCAGTAACCACTTCTCGGATCTAAATTCTTCATTTTTCGAAAGCGTTTCTTTGCGGCGGGGGGAAAACTTTTTGGTCGGCGTGTTAAATATCTAATAGTCTACAGATGGATTTGTTAGCGCCTTCTATGATTTAGAAACAATTTATTAGCCTCAAAGCTCTTTGAAGTTTATTTCAGCCTGCTACTGCGTCGGGCCGAATCACTTTTCTTTAACTATCATGCAGAATGGTAAGTATCGGTTCAAACGTGCTTTTACTTGATACACTTTTTTCACATTAAATTGGATAGATCGAAGCAGTTTAACAAGACTCTTCACGAGCGGCAAGTTATTTCTTGGCAAGGTACACGGGCCTGCAAACGAAGGTGCTTCGCCTATTGGTCATCGCTTAGCGTTGCTTTCAAACGATTTGTACCTTTGCCTTTTTCGATAGACAACTACTAGGATCCTAGTATAGAGAAAACGCAAGAACACCCATTTTAGACTTGGATAAACTGTGAAAAGATTGTTGGGTCTAAAAATTATTTCTGTGTTTTGATATGACAGGCGACTGCACATCTCATGTACAGCTCTTTAGAAAGAAAGATTGTGATCCAAAGTGCTGTAATTGAAATCCACTGCTGTCCGACACAGACACATAAAGCTAGGATGGCGGTGTAGTTAATTTGACTGGTGCTGCTAAGTCAACGTCAAGGGTAACTATCAACAATAGATGGCAACGAACAGGCATCTCTCCGAACTACACATAGTCAGCGATCTAAATTGGAAGTTCAAAGATCGCCCCACGTACTGTAAAAGTGTTCGCAACTTCAGTTAAAGCATTAATTCGAATACTTCGCAGCTGGCCCATCTGCTTCCCACACTGCCCCCTCTTAAATTAAAATCAAAAAGCTGTTCTCATTGGTTGACTTGAAAAAAACTATAACCGTACAACGTATTCATTTCGAGGTCCTACCGTTAAATATAAAGTCCATGGGCCAGGACCATGGAATCTCGGAAAACGATACAAGCCAACATGCAACGCATCAAATCAGTTAAATAATGGGTTCTCCAACGGCTACTCATTAAGATAGCAGCACCTTCTGCTACCTGTCTCTAATAGCTTTTACCAGTGAGATTTGGGCTGATGAAGCTGTCAAGGGCCAAACTGCCGTTTTGATGGGATTTCTGGTTGTGATCGATTAAGACCAATTAAGACGACGGATATAAATACATTTCTTGCGAACTTCGAGTCGGTCTTCAATTAAATAAATCTAAGTAAACTTAATCAAACACCTTCAATTTTCAAGGCCAATTGTGCAACACTAATGACTTTTCACTTATGAAAGCGATATTATTCTTATATATATCACCAATAAAGACGCCGGCAAATATTTTCAAATTGCTAATAAATAATATGATCCCAATCATATTATCTATAAAATCGCCTTCTTTAGGACATGCTTTCGGTACAGTTTTTCGCCAATTCAGCTATGAGTGGGTCCTGTTGCCACACATCAATAATTTATTTTTCATAGAGATCTGTTATTTCGTGCGCTTCCGTCGTTTTACAATTTTCCAGGCGTCTTCAACGGGATTGAAGTCTGACGAATTACCAGACCATACAAACACCTGAACGCAATTTGCATTGAGTAGCCTAGAGATAATTTGAACTTGTGACAAAGCATGCCACCACCCGTCTGTTAGTCACCGTCAATGAACTATGCCCGTACTTAAGACAACATCTTATTTTCTATAACCTTAGCCTATTTTTGCTGTGCAAAACGTGTCATTCCAGTGTTTTTGCTATATATAAATCATAAATTTTAACATAATTTTTGTTTAATTTTCGGCAAGACGCCATTTTCGAAAAATTACCAACACTTTGAAGGTATAGCGGGCGTTTTTCCCAAGATTTCAGAAGAAGATTTGTCTGAGAGACAGATTTTTTTTAAGTTTTCAAAGGTCCAATTTTTGATGCAGTTTACCCAATAAAAACGAATTCGTTTCATTCGAGCATTCAACCAAGGTTTTTTGACAGCTTTATACATAGTTACCCCGATATTGTTGTTTGTTGAATCTTGGTAGATTATCGTGTAGAACACGCGGGCTGGACATAATACAAAATATTAGCACGAAATATGAATACTAGGCTCAATGAAATCCGGTTTCGGTAAGCCATCACACTGAAATAAAATGTGTATCACATTTTGCGTATCAGCGGTTTCTCAGCGGAAAAATCCTTGTTAATTTCTTTATCAACATATAGAAAATCAATGTAGAATAGTACCGCTTTCATAAATCGTTTGAACTTATCTTGCATTAGTGCTGGAATTTGAAATTATCTGATTGAACACTACTTGTTTATTACTAACACAATGGATGAAGCGGGTATAATCAATATCTAATCCGAACGGATAGCATAACTTCTCGCTTATTAATTCTTCCGCCGACATAACTTACAGTATTGAATAATACGCAAGTCTCAAGACGGGCTATGTGAAGAGCAATTAGAAAATTCCAACGCTATTCCACACCAGTTCCTCTAAGGAAAGTGTCTTCCTGAACTTTCGCTTACGAAATTAGCTTGTTTAACTTCTCACAATGGCTAGGCCCCCAGAACAACACGATCCCTGATCTGCTACTCAGACTTCAATATTATCAATTGTTATTATTATTATAATGTACCCGGTTTAGAATACGACTTCGCCAGTAATGTCGGGTCTTTTACCTGTAGCTTTCCGAATCATACATCCAAACGTTAATCCACGACGATCTGGGCTAATGAATCATCTCAAAACTAATGTTGACAGTGTTGAGGACAACTCTAGCTAGTACAAACTCGAATCTTTCCATTCATGTTCCAACAGAAATGAAAAACCATTGAAAGCTCGTACACCTACAAATCTTGATTGTATATAACACATCAAAACGATCTTCTTGTACATCATCGCTGACATTTTATACTAACCGGGTTTATCTCCTACTAGGTCACTTAATTTCCATAAACACGCCCTCCGCAATTGTTTCTAAATAACTACAACATGCTGCAAACCGTTCACAGGGTCTCATTTATTCAAACCTCAACATAGCGGCTTTTTCCCCATATAATATGGGAAATCGCCTTTCTGGTAAACGGTGACTCACTGACGACTAACAGTATGGAAAACGCGATAACATTTCAACGAATCCAAGATCAGAATCTTTTTTCTTGAATGGACTTGTCCATCAAATTCCAACCCAATAACGTTGAGTTCTCACACGAGCAAATGCTCCAAAACATTGATCGAAATCCTTATCATCTGGCAAATCACCTTTAATTATCTTTAAGGAACCGACCGACATACTTGTCGAACCCTTGGCCGTAATCTCTACAAGAACTTTTGAGGAAAGGGCCGTATTGTTAGTCTTTTGGGAAAATACTGGTACTCCCCTCTACAGAAAAAGAGGACTCGGCTGCACAGAAGTATGGTCATATTATCATCGTAGGTTCTATATCGACTTACCTATGCTCGTTTGAACTTTGCGACTCAATTTAATATTAAATTAAAAGGCGCTCAGCTACTGGAGGTTTCCTAGGACATCTATTCTGATTTATCTCATGCATTTAATAGAGTAAATTTTCGCTAGTTAATCGTAAAGATGCCTGTAGTCGGTATGAGTGCCTGACGTGTCGCGTTTTCCTTACAAATTGTTCACATAAGGTGAAAGCTGGATACTCCTTATCGGTATCTGTGACGATTCGGTCCGAAGTCCCACTCGGCTCTTGTCTTTTCTTTTTTACTAAATTTTGTCGTCAAGATTTCAAACCTTTATTAAAAGCACGCTTATCAAATATAAAGTATACGTCGATGACTTAGAAATCTACGCAAAGAAAAACAGGGCAGCAAGCGTACTTGTTCAAGGGGCGACCAACTTAGTTGCACCCTAGCTGAAAAACAACAAAATAATATTTACAAGACTATTCAACATGACACTATGGATCCTGTAAATAACGATCGGGCGCCATGTGACCTATAAATATTTAGGCGTTATTTTTGCTAATATAAAGTTCAGAACTTATATTGTTGAGCCTTTAAACTGAACATTATGACTGTAGCCTTATCGTATGGAGTTTACAAAACCTACATGTTACTTATATATTTCTTATACTGTAATCGTTCCTTGGTGGATGTGTCACTTACGAGTGTAGCTCTTATTTTAAAAATGCAAATACTTATCCAAATCCTTGAAACAGCTTTCTAAAAGGAGATATATAATACCCTTACGAGCCTATCAAGCTGCGAAGTATTTCTCCACAAAAAATTACTTATAAATCCTCCGCATATTACAGAAGGATAATTTTATTGACGACTTCTTAAAAATTCAAGGAAGCGATTTAGTAGAACATTATTAACAATTTTGTTTCATCAAACGTGGCAAGACTAATTGAGTCTGTGACGTTTTTGAATAGAGAAAAGTGTTTTGTATTGCAAGCGATGCCTTGAATGCCTCCTATCCAAAAGGCTACATTTATTAAAGTCGAGTGAGATTTGTGCTATTTCAAATGCTGCAATGGTCCTTGCAGTGAAATTGAAAATTCACTGGTATTATACCGTATAAAAAACCCCCAGGCCATAACACGTTATGTTCATTACTTCCACTATTCTTACAAAATGTGATAAATATGCACTAACGATGTCAAACAATAGTAATCTCAGTTGTCACATTGTTAACGACACATAATTTTTTTCATTTTGACAAAAACTGTAGTCTGAAGGCTATACAAAATTGATTTATAAACAAGCAATTGTTTAACATTAAATATACTGACCGGTGGGCTGTCGGAGTGGTAATCCATATTTGGTTATTTACGTATTTAAATCCGTAGTCCATATAAATTCGTTGAAGAACGAAACGAATTCAAAATTTTTCACTCGCTCAATTTCTAGTAACTGCTGCGACAGGCAGAGTATCACAAGACCACTAAATACCAAATGCATCTACTGGATCCATAATCAAATGATTCCTTTATATATGTATTTCCATCAACAGTAGTAGCACCACTAATGTGAGAAAAGTGCAAGTAAAATGACATCTGATATTGAAATTTTAGAAATGTATAATGCTACTCCGGTCTAATTAAGGTTCGCTATTTATAAATGCAACTAATATTGTCTTTAACGAGAGCACAACAGACATTGCCACAAAACCGGTAACTTAGCCGACGTTTTAGTAGCACTGTTTTTTTTTACTCCGGCCTTGCTGAAGTTTAATTTGTTAACCAAGCTTCGGCTAATGTCTCTGTTGGCTAAATACAGCAGATGAAATTACGCTAAGTTACCGTAAGTATAGTTTTATTATTCTCATTACTTCACTCCAAAGAACGTTGATTTTAACAACGAGATGGTGAGGCCGAGGTCGTCGTGATTAATCCAATGGATCGCTTAAATTTATATTCTCACCAAACTTCGCCAGTCCTCACGCAAAGTTGTCGCTGCAGACTTTTCTAGTGCTTTCTTCTTGCGAAGTTTTTATGTATACTTCTTTTACATAAAATGCCACTGTTATCAGACTATTTTGTGGTCTGACCCTTTCGCAGTGGTGTGGTTTCTGTCGAAATTCGTGGCGCCTCAAAGTCTCTCTCCGGCTGTTGCGCTAGATCAGTCGTTTAGCCATTCTTCTTTTTGTTATCATTTTAAACCGTAAAGCATACGTGTGTTCACTCTCGGCCGTCGCTTCAGTCATTGTCGGCTGCTGCTACTGTAGCTACCGATAAGCTGTCTGCTTCGGCACACGCCTCTTCTTTCCCGTTTTCCCACTCACGCTCAACACCAGATCTATTTTCGCGCTTTCTCTACTACGGGAGAACATTGTCACATCACATAATAAACGACAAGTCTCTTAGTAGTCAATTACCAGGGCCTGGAAGCGGCTTTTGTTTCCTTAATATGACAAAATCCGTGGTCCAACGTTAGCCGCAGAATAATTCTCCCGTCCAAGTGTCCTACACAGTGACGTCGATCGGACATCGGCGCTGTTGTGACGTTCCTTCCTTTTCGATCTAGAATGACTGAGTCAGTTCTGATACTGTTAGCAACAAAGACTATATGAGGCATTCTATCCGTATGAATCTGTCAGACGGGTTAAAATTTGACTTCTTTACCGGAAAAGGAGAGTGTACTGAATGTTACTGAAGTTGCCGGAATTTACAGAAACTTTAGCTGCGTAGATGACCGTCAAGTGGTCGTTCACGTTGCATCTAGACTTCACCTGCTTGGTCTCGATAACTTGGCGCTACCTTAAATCTCGACATTGCAATAGATTTGAAAGGATACTTACTAATGTAGAGACATTAATAAACAATATCCTTCTGTAAGCAAATGCAGTGTGGCCGGGTACCGACAGTATGTGTATATACGATACTAAGGTGTGATGCGAATTTACTTAGATATCTCACAATGATTTAAACGGTGTTCACTAAAATACCTGTTAGCAGATAGATTTAAAACACAGAAGGACGACGAGTATATGGAAGTGGACTTTTCGGTCTCGGACGATTACGTTAAACGCGATTCTCCAATCAAATTTCTCAATATTACTTTTATATATTAACTAAAAGCTAAAATATGCTGAGAAGTTAAGATAAATCAAGGGCTCATATACTTAAATGTAATTGTTCATCAAACTCATAATAGTAGCCTGCATACACACTTCTCAGTACCTAAAAGAAATCAGCAGTTGACAACCTTTACATGTTCTACATTACATCATATGTCATTTATCAACCACTAGTAATGATTGATAAATATGTGACTCCTTAGTGTGTAACGTATGTTTACTAAGTGTGGGGAAACGACCCGCGTATAATATACGGCGTGTATGACCCAAGTTGCACTGTTAATCCAGTGGGTAGTACATTTAGTAAGGCATTTGACTTTGCGTCAATGTTTTCCATACTTTACTGGTAATAATCGACCAGGAGCAAGAATGGTACATATGCCGTATTAATCTAATACATTATTTGACTGTTGTTAAGCGCCAAATGTAAAAATTGTTTCTTTGAGGATTGCGCAAAACTCTGGAAAAGTCAAAATTTGTAGGCGGCGTTCAATGTTGTTCCGTGTAAATTTAAAGAAATTGGCATTGTTAAGTGCTCCAACGCAATGGTCAACTGTGATGACTTATAGTGGATTGCAGTTTCTCTCAGAGGCCCTTACTTCCCACTCACACCAAGAGAAATCATATGATGCAGGCAATTCTATTGACGACGATATTGGATAATATTTTTTCGAAAATTCTTGGTTGCTGGTGTGGTACTCCTGCAAAAAATTATGCCATTTAATTGTATGTTTTCCGCATGCAGCAAATTTGCCGTTTGGTTTTTGAAGAGGAGTGCTTTACGACGGTGGTGAATCTGGTCCTTTCTACTAACATCTGCTGAAATGAATTAGTTTATTATACGTTGCGTAGGGCTTTCAGTGTTAAGGTGACGCCCTTCGCCTGCAGCGTACGGTGATTAGTTGTTTTGTGTGGTGCTTCATTTTGCGTGCAAAAAGCTCGTCACGATCTCCATTATAACAATAATTTATTCACCAAAAATGAGCACCAAACCCTAATGGTTTTGTGGAATAAGCTTGAATGTAGCCTAAGCACAATTTACCCCATACCAATGAGTTGAACACAGATAACCGTTCACGACCTATACGAATCCACTTATAATGCACCCTCTCACCTCTCTTTCCGAACGATACTTCTGGATTTGAAAAAAATGGCATTCGTTGTAGTTGTATGGCGATAAAGAGCATCCTGTATAGGTAATAGGAACTATACCTATTTTTAAGAGAAGTATACTTCGCAAATGGTACCGACAGAGGTCAAATTGTTGTGTAGACTTATATTTCCTTGGTGGCTCTTGTGACAGGTGTATTGTTTGTGAAAGCGTTTTATTCAGCGATCAGATGAATTTTACAATCCCTTTCACTAAATTAAAGAAAGCTTGTCGCTTTATCGTTAAATAGGTGTAGTTTACATTGGCGCAGGCTTTACAATAATGGAGAAGGTTTCCTTCCCCTCCATGACTACATTTGCTGGAAGGATTTCGAACTTGCTTATGGGGCGCCGTTGTGGGCTTTACCTATCCGCGCATAAATGGCGCCTGCTACAGTTCTACGCATTCGTGGAAGTGCGCCTGAAGTTGCTATTTTTGACCACGACCATTGCGGCACAGGAACCAGATTTATAGGCATTATACTTGAGGGATTGTTCTACCGTATATATTAAGCACGGAGCGCAGCATAGGCTGAACACGCCGTCTTTATTATCTGAAATCCGTCCGAGCTGTTTAGCTACCACAAAATAATATTTATGTAACACAATTTGGACTTACATGCACACCGTTTAGCTCTCAGTACTGAGTGCGTTAGTCAACCTCGTTATCTCGAACGGGTCGGTTCAATATACAGTGACATAGCATAACACAGTAGACATGGAAAGGTCTCTCCCATGCAAGAAACAAAGTATAAGTAGGAAACCCCCCGTTTCGGCCGCAGCTCTATTTAGAATAAAAGTGCAGCGCTCTGTAAAAATCAGTTTTTACGCCTCCACTAAAAGGTGGGATAAACCCACGGATTAAGACTTAAATATGCGACAGATCAGATAGCCCGACGGGTTTATAGCATATAACATTAATGGTATACAAGTAGGTAGCTACTTTAGGACGAACTGTCGAATCTAGATGTTTTAGTTATACTAGCATCAGCATAAACACTGAAGAGAGTGAGTCGACGTGTGTTGTTATAAATGAAACAAGTAACGCCCGGCAAGGGTGGACTTAGAGCGTCTCATTGCATAATGCTGCAATGACAATATGTCTCGTAATCTGTGTTGTCTTTGAAGAACACTGATATCTGTGGAACCGCGAATGCGTCAAAGAGCAACATCGAGTTGACTGTGATTCAAGACTTTTGTCTTTGAAAACATTGTCCTTCGCGACTTTTAAATGCTCACCGAAAGCCATATAGAACTGGCACCGACTAGGTCAGTTTGCTGGAAAAGGGTGAAAGTAATTCGTGGGAGCAAGACGATCACGTTTTTGAGTCGCTCGTGCAAGTCTTAGTGGTAAAGAGGCGATTGTACAAATCGTGCATGACGATCCAGGTGTCGTTGCAGTTTGCAAGTCAACTTTCCTCATCAGGATTATCGGAGATCCTCTTTAAGTTGCAGAGTATGTGTGAAAAATCCAAATACCTCGAGTCTGTCAGAGCAGTGAAATAAGTCGCATCGGTTTCTTGGATGTACCCATGATAGATTCGGTTTTTCCAAGGAATTTATTTGCGAAAAAATCGTTTATATCTTGGAGCGTCCTTTTTCTGCAAACTGAGATGCATGTTATGGAAAAAAACGCCTATCGGAGTATCGAACTCTAAATTTTGCGCATGAATTACATTGATATATTCTGCAATATATTATTACTGCATTAGAATGTTGTCAGGCAGAATGATAGTATTATTGACAGGTTTTAAATACATGTTCTCACTTCTGTCCAATAAACACTGAGAATAGCCGGCGTCAGCCGGGGTAAGGCGCATGTTGGCGGTCAACTAGTTTTTACTGATGCACGGGTCTTCAACATCGGCATCGATACCTCTCCTAATAACCGGTTGTGGAAGTCTCCAAAGCATAGCGTGAAGCTTTCACTGAAAGACTCGCCCGCACCGCATATGCTACGAAAAAATCGATCGATAGCCTTCAAGGCTTCGGGTTTAATCATGGGACGATAATCTAATACAATAAATGAAAAAACTGTCGGAGATCACGAGTTTTCCTCAAAGGTGTATACCATGTGAATGGACCGCGCATACTTTTGTGAAGATGAGGTTTATCGAGAAAGTTTTTATCGTTTCTTTTGGCGCGCCGACCAAGATTAATTTGTGTTAACCTAAGTCTAGGCAACTGCGTGAATTATTGTAGACTATGTCTGTTGTTCATTTAATAATTGTTCGTGGCTACATATAACCTTATGCTGTCTAGTTATATCATATTGGAGTTCTTTCAGGTGGTGCTTTGGATAAGGCAGATTGAAGTCATGTGAAATTTAATTTTGTGTGAAATCATGCTGTTCGTCGACACGCGTACATTCAGTAGGTAATCTTCAACCATTGTCTTCCCGTGTATGGATTAAGATGTCTTGTGGCCGGCTAGTTCGTCACCAACACAATTAGAAATAGATCTCGAATTCCTTATTGTACATGTGTTCCGGCGGCGCCTTCCACCGTTTACTATCAATATTCCTCGTCGAACGAAATGCAGGAAATGTTGGATGCAGGCCTATTTGAACGTAACAAGATGGGCGCCATCGATTGGTTTCAGCATAATGTTGCTCCTTGGACATGTTCCAATAGGAGTAGCAATTAACAAATTTCACAGCAATGGAGGTTAGTTAGCACAAATTTGACTAAGAGTAGTCGACAAATAGTTCGTTAGGAAGTGACGAACTTGCACAGTCCTCACCCGTACCGTTCAGTTGTTAGGCGTAGAACTTGGGGATCTCAATGTAAAGCAGTATTTTAGCTAAGTCATTTTCGTAGAGAGCCATGGATGTCGCTCGTTTTTCTGGACTTCCCGCAGTTCCCAGTGCCATATTGTATATTCCTGCATGGAATAGCAGTTGCTGCTCAAGCTTTAAGTAGAATAAGTAGGGATGAATTTGCAGATGAGCACATTTCACGTGATAGTCAAATATTTTGAGAAGCTTGCCATAGTACAGAATATCCCATTGAGATGTCATAGCATGATTAGCAAGCTGTGGACACGTTTTGTAGTCAACAAGTCTGCCCATCTCAGAAGAAGGACGCTTATATATATGTTGCTGAAGTACAATATGCTCGCGACGTAAGGCTTAAGGAACGCCTTCAAGCAATAGGTCTTTCAAGTATGGATATTTAATCATCTCATGTAGGCCGTGTTTCAGTACTAACCTATGAAGTTCTGGAGGGCGCACAGGATCCGCGATTAAAGCCTACAAGAATTTGTCGTAGCTTTGTAGTTTTTTCTTGTTTGTCTTTTTGTTCGTTTGTGGATACGTAAGGGAATGTGGACATGCGGAAACCTTTGCTTTTTTTTTTTTTTGCATTCTTCGGTTACGAGGTAGGTGTTGACACAGCCGAATGATGTCGGAAAAATAAACTTTAACTAGAACCCACAATCACATCCGGCCGATTCTCAGGCTGTTGTCCCTCGACTATTCGTTCGACTCGAAATTTACTGCATATGAGTATTATAATAATAATAACAAATGAAGTATTTTTAAACGTTCAAACATTTATCATTGCGATAGAGTTCCGTTCTGTTTCGGATCGCTCTTGGATGCAGAAGTGAGGATACTCCGCTTATCAACAGATGCCAGGTAGTCGTCATAGTCGAGTGAGTTCTGTATAAGTAATTAATCGAAATGATCTGCAGTCTACTCGTACGCGTATCGATCACAGGTTGGTCATGGTTTAATAACGGAGAACGGTGTGACGGGATATTATGTTCGAGGCTCGGTAATTTTGAATTATATGTACGTCCGTGCTTACTTAGGGGTGTCGGTACGGATCAATAGTGATATGAACACCACGTAAGTTCTCAATGCCCTCTTTAGCTGCTGTTAGGATCATAGATTACTCTACTATTATGATAGATTATCAAGCTAATGTATACCCTTGAGGGTTTTAATGATGACGCGGAAATCGCAACTAGCGGTACTCAATGCCATTTGGCTGCCAATGGAAATTAAGCTTGAAGAAATTTGCATTTTTCGTAATGTTTGGTAACAAAGAGCTTTTTTTAAAAGAGCACTTTATAAAATTAACGACGGATCGTACGGAAGATGCCATCTTCCAAAAAATTATTTGAAAAGATATTCTATTGTCCAATAGAGGCGCCTTTGTACTAGATGTGTCGCTTGAGTTCAAAACGTCAATCTTAGCAGGCGGTTGTATATCACTTAGTATCTTAGCAAGCAGCAGAATTTAGCCGCGTCACCTTAGAAAAATAGGACTTTATAGTGGCTAAAAACTTTCGTGCCGACGCTTGATAAAAGTATGTAGATTTAATTCATGAAGGATTCTTCCAAGACTCGCAGTCGATAACAACTTGCACGTGACTCGGTTGGAATTGCCTGAGAATTTCGATATGGCTGCTGGTGAGTATCAGGCTCATGTTCGATTTCAGAATCGATGGAACTCACATATCGCTTGGATTGTGGTAGATAGTTGCTACTGGGCTCTACTAATGGGTCAGTCTCTTCTCTCACGAAGTGTACGGGCCCCATATCACTAGCTTTCGATATTTTGTTTGCGGTTCTCTGTCCTTTCTTCGCATTTGATTCCCTAAGGGCGAAGGCTTTTGGCCAGTATCGAACTGACAATGCAAACATAGCAGGATAAATAACATAAGTAAAAGAGGCTCTCAGGGCCCTAAGGGCGCCACAAATTTAGCGAACCGGTTTGCTAAGGACAAAGTTGTCTAGGAAGTGCCAACCTATCACAAAGGCAGGCTTGGAAACGTTGTGCCTCTCTCACGTTGACATGCGACACTGATCAGCCTCGTCATTTTCCGCTGATATCGAATAGTGTAGATGAAAGAAAAAGAGTTCACTCGTACAGAGATAAACAATAAATAAAGACGTATCGTGTTGGATACGAGTTGGGGCAGAACAGAACCACCATTAACATCAAACAATTAACCTAATACGTCCACTGTAGGGAGTCGATTTGGGTCGGAGAACCTGATGCCCTAGGCTTTCATTAGTTTAGAAAGTAGATTTTGTTGTGTTCTAGAAAGACGCATGCAGATTTGGACGAAGCGCATTACACAGACATATATGTATATGTATATATAGAGTGATCAAGAAGTATTGACGGCTAAACGAGTTAAAGTCACATATTTTGTAAAGTAGATAATGTCTGTCGCGTCGGATTAACGTTCCTGAAAACCACGATTTTAAGGCAGCAGGTATATCGACCTGTTGGAATGCCTTTATTTAGAGTTGAAATACAGCGCTTTGAAGATGAATGAAATTTCTGCGAAAATTATTGTTATTACTTTTTATCAATAATAATTAAAATTGTAATAATAATTATTGTTGACAAACAGACGAATTCCACCCAGGCCAAGATATATACTAGTTATGGTCAAGACGTGCTATCTGAAGGCCACAAAGATAGTTCTGTAGCTTCCCATAGTGGTCACCTAAGTACAAAAAAAAAAGCTTATAAAATTGTTGAGGAAACTGACAGCCACGGCATCTCTAAAAGTCCCAGACGTTCAACTACAAAGGGCCTATCTAAAACAGCTGGCCTGCCTAAAAAGGAAACTTGATGTTTTGGTAAAAGAATTTACTTGATCATAGCTCCATTAGCAAGACCCCACTTAGACCCGATGAAACCAAACTATTTAAAGCTATTGATCACGGATAAATTGCATGCACTGACGTCAGAAAAGGTGATTCGGTAGGTCTGGTGCTAGTAGAAAACAATCGTACAGTATGAGTTGCTTCTGTTTGATAATCTGATTGATTTGCCTTTGTGCCATCAATGAGTAATAAAATAACAACACGCAATTGAAAAAATCGATGGGAACAGAAGTGGCGTCATTTTTATTTAATTTAATTCGTTTAATTATGACAATTCTAGACCGCATACATCTAGCTCTGGCAGAAATTGAGCTAACTTAGACGGGCAATCCTCGTGCATCCGCACTGATCTTACGGTCAGACTTCATCTATTTTGGTCTCTGCAGAACTGCGTTAATGCTATTAATTTAGTGGGAAGATGCAAAAAATTACTTGTTGATAGTTTGAAAAAGCATAGTTTTTCCAGAAAAAAAAGGCATAAGGTTATCGGTTAAACCGATGCGTACACAGTTATATGTTTTACAAAATAAGAAATATTTGCTTTAAGTTTGCCCGGAGAACCGTAAATACTTTTTCGACCACCTAAATTCACTTAAAAGACTTTCATCATAGTTTGTTTCTACGGCTGTATCTAAACAAAATCAAATGTTTCGTAAAAATTATATGTACGGGTGTCGTTATTGATGACCACCCACAGTGATTCGGGACTCAGACCGATCACAGAATCGTTTCAAATAATAGTGCAAATATGCAAGCGCTTTGTTAAAAACGAGAGTGAGCAAATCACGACGGAGTTTGCCAGACGCTGCATATGTAGTTTCCTCTCTCCGTTCAACTCTTCGGGCTTGTATACTCTCATACCGCCAACCACATACAGTTAATTTCGCATAGGTTCTTTACTCAGAAAACTGAGAAGCAAAACGACATAATAATCTTTTACTTTTCGCAGAGAGCATGTCAATCTGACTCTCACTATATATGATACGTGCCGGTTTTGGTGACATAGTAGTCTCACGTACAGTTTCTTTACAAACGTCCTGATCAAAGCAGAACGATCATCCGAAATGCTTTTCTGAACGATATTGGAGAATTCCAAATTGTACACTTGTCTTTGTCTGTCGTGGATCTTCCACAAAGCTCTGCTAGAACCTGCTTCTGCTTCTTCTGCAACCGCATGCTCATTAGCAATACCAACCACGGTCAAATGGAGTAATTCAAAAACGTTATAACCTCAATGTCGGTTCGTCTCGCTTGAGAAGATTAAATAATAGTTGGTTTTCGCTTGAACTCCAATGTCGAAGCACTGTTTTTCGCCATGGCTGTAAGTTTGTTTCCAGCATTCCTGGAAAAGGACTTGTATCCAACAGTACCAAGTCAAGATGAGCGCATTCGCGGAACTCCAGAATACCAACCGAAAAAAGATCTATTTGTTAGTATGTGTGTCTCTAGAAAATTTGAAAAATGTCGCTTGGCAAAGTTTTTGGAGAGCCTTTTCTTTACCGTCTGTTAAAGTAGCGGGAGATACGAAAATTAACGGTCATTCATTACGCCTTCTGAGCCCTTGAGTATTCGACCTACTGCGAGCCCAAAAGTTAGTTCTGTTACAATTATTTTCATCTAGCTTATTTGAACGACACTTTTTCATTAGAGTTTATACATCTGTTAAAACACGGTTACTATCAAGGCTTCTTAATTAACGTAGGAATATTTCGAAAATGATTAGCTACTAGTTTAGGTCCCGAACTAATGTTATAATCGTGGTCAATGGCGGCTTTATTAGCTAAACAGCTGTCAGAAATCACATTTTTAACGTATGAAAAAAAGTTGAAATATCTGTTTTTACCCAGATGTTTCAACATTTTATACATGTATGTATATATTTTTTTAAGGCGTAGAAATATTGCATAAAGGAAATTCTTCGTTTCGATGCGCCATGCTGTATAAATGACATCTACATATACTTATCGATGTTCTTGGACGCCAACTTACCAGGCATAGGCACCACACGTTATTATCACTGTCCGGATTCACCCAATATATATATATATATATATATATATATATATATATATACATACATATACAAGCACACATTAACGAGACGGCAGAAAATGGAATAATAGTCGTTAAAATAAATATAAAGGGTTTTCGCAGCAGTGTTTGGAGAGCCTTAAGGCTTAGAAGCGCTGTCCTACTTTACGCTTTCTCGTCCTAGAGTCAGTCTGCGCTATTTTTGTTAGAGCCGAGTGTGCACGAGCTTTGAACACTCTCCAACATAGATAAAGAGCCATTAATGCTATCCAATAACCTAAAATTATGTTCGTAGCCGATATCTCGATGAATATTTGCTCTAAGCTTTACCCTTGTTACATACCTTGTCATATGTGCTCGTTTCAGTACGAGAAAATGGAGAATAGAATAATTATTGAAAAAACGTATTTATAAAAACTCAAAAATAGAGTGTACGAATTATCAACTTATTTGGCCCAGAAGCGACAAACCTACTTAGTCCATTATAATATGTATGTATATACAGAGTGCTGAGTTTAAACTGGAATGTTTTTTGTAAGTTGTTTTTGAATTGTACCGAAAATTGTACCGTCTACCGTCATTACATCTCCATTTTGGAACTTAAACAAATAACGTACGAATTATAGGCAAACATCGAGCGATATTGATAAATGTGGGATCGTCAAGTGGCACATAGAGAATTCAGCAAAATTAAATTATGGGGTGATAACTGGCTAGAAGATGGAAAACAAAACTTCAAAATGGTCAACAGGTCCAAAAAATATAAAAGGACGAATTGCAAAACGAACTACTTCCTTTTTTAAAACAGCCGCTAGTTATTGAATAAAGATCCAGGATGATATTTATTTAGGCTTACCACTATGTGTGTATATTGATGTATGCATTTCAGTTAATTAAATGGAAGACCTTTGGAATTAAATGGAAGACCAAAAGCGTAACTACAAAAAGGTTTTTCTGCGTTTGTTGCAAACCGTAATAAAATGAAGACAGTGTAGCTGCTGCACGGAAGTAGGCTTACCATGTGATCGTGCAGTCGCTTTGAATCCATGATGTTATTTTGTATGGAATATGGTAGAGTAAAAGTGATCAACACCCACCCTCATATAAGAAAGTATAGAAATAAAAAAAAAGTTTAATATGAGCCCTTAATTGGTGCCATGATCGGGGACTGTAAACGGATATCACAGTAACTAATTCAATATCCAGCCATATGCTTAATATTTTGTCTAAACATCTATTTTCATTTAAATATAGCTTATTAACGACATCGAAAAGAGCTCTTAAAGATGAAAACCACTGAAACTACTACCAACCCTTCGAAAAAATCTGAGGTTCATTTTTGCAGAGCAGAGAATAAATATTGTAATGTAACTTTTTAGATAGAAATTGAACGCTAAAGTCGGTTTCTATGCTTTTGTTACTTATACAATCGATTCGACAGACCGAACTGAGCCATAAAGACATTCACTAGATTAAGTCGACTTAACGCATGTGTTTAAAATTGGTTCTGTAGAGTCGGTTGAGGATATGAGATTTGATCACAAGCATCGAAAAAATACAAAACTTCTTTGAAACGCAGTATTAACTTAAAGCCTTTAGCTTGCAAAATTTTTATATGCGATTCGTTAAAAAGTCTGCAATAATCTATGCAAAACGATCTACATAAAAATGCCATGCAAAATGAATGAAAGTTCCCATACACAAAGTCCTCATAAATAAATGAAGAGCTTTTTTCCCATAAAAAAACGATATGCCATTGGACCCGTATAAGCGGCTGTTCAGATATTTGGGATAGTTTTTTTTGCACTGTTTTAGAGACCTACATAGAATTCTTTCTAGCAGTGACCCCATTTTGATATTTCGAGGTTATAATAATGCCGGTATTGAATTTTTATCGGCATATGGCTTGAAAAATCCTATCTGGCACTCTGGTCATGAGTTTCTTTCATGTTGTTGTAGCATGAAAATTCATGGCCTCTCTTAAACTATTACGGAACAGATGTTAAACCTAGTTACTGCCGTAAGGTGTGATATCTTAAAAAGCACACTGAAAAAGTGGATGTGTCTGAAATGGATGAAACAAAACCGGATGCAAACAATCTATTTTTATTTTTAATCGTTACACTGGGATGATACAACATAACCTCAGCAAATGTTCAAAATATTTGATGTTCCGGCTAATTATCGTCAAAGTACTTAATTAAAAATAAAGTTTTCATAAACGTCACCTTTTATTTTTAAAAAAGTTAAAAGAATAAAAACAAACCTACTAATACAGTACCAATAAGGAAAAAAAAACATTTTTTTCATCCTTGTCGCAAGTATGCTAACTAATTAGTCGCTGGTGAATAGATTTTTTGTTTCTTACCTCATCGTAATTTGATTGTAGCAGCTGATAAAGATGCCGTTATAGTCTGATAATTAATTTATGCGAATAAACATACTGTAATGTAACATGGTGACAGAAATGTTTCTGTAGCAATTTATCGAAAGCATCGTTGCATCAAACTGCAAAGCATCATTTGGCTTAAAGCGCCGTTTTCGAACATAGGGAGAAAGTACCGAATCTACTCAAAGAGTGGAGTAAAGCAATCATGAGGGAACTGGAAACCAGCGACTACTTCACTCCTTATTAATAAGATTGCCGGAATATTTTTTCCCGACCATATAGTATATTTTCTAGTTAGATTTAAGATACCTAAAACGCTGTTATTTCTCTGGATCTACCGTTTGGCTCCGTAATAAAACAAGCCGCTCTACTTGCTCTTATGATAGATATTTAAATCTGTAGACCTCACTACACATATCACGTAAAGATGTTTAGCATGGCTACTCCCGAATTCTCTGTAAATCTGGTAATGCAATAAAGAAATTATTATTATACTAAGAGCAAAACTTAAGCTGAGTATACTCATATTATATTCGTTTGATACAATACTCGCGCAGTTACGGCTGAAAATCTCGAAACATTTAAATTTAATAATATTAAAATCAAAACTGAGCTTGACAGGGGCCAAAGAATAGTTCTTCCCATATGGCAAATTTAATTTATCTAGTGTTGCTTCTGTCGGATAAGAGAAAGACTACTTAGTACAGCTTAAAATCAATAAAGTTTGATATAAGTTTGACGTAGAGGACATAATATCATGAGCAAAAGGATATAAAAAAAATTACGAAATTAATATAGTCATACTTTGAACTGTACTCTTGCATGAGTAACATGTTAGTATGGTAAACTTAAAAACGTGTGGTTGTGTAGGTCGAATTCAGGCGTGAACATATTTCGTTTTGTGCTGGAAACCAGCCGTTTGGTGAAATGCTAAACCGCGGTGCTGGACTTATGGCTCGAATTATTTATTGCAAATCGTAAAATACCCTGATTGTATAATGAAATATACCTTCTGAAGATGTAAATATGCAGTTTTTGTGTTTACCTTACTCTTATTTTGACTTTTATGTAAAATACGTACATTATATGAAAACTACGTAAACTATGTGATGAACATGACAAATATTATAAAAAAGGAGCTCTTTTGGGAGAGGTCTAAAAGGAAAGGGCACTAAAGCATTATATTGGGCGAGAGCAGTACAGCGAAAGAGTGAGGGTCGATAAATAACTGGCAGACGCTTTTTTGGTGGGATCAAAACAGTATGTTTATTGATAATTTGCATAACGATTGTATCGAGGTTTTAAATGCAAAAGCAGCGTTTAGCAAAATATCTAGTTGAGACAGATACATATGTACGCGTTCAAGAGAACGAAGAAAAGGTTGCATTTTGCGAGTCACGATCTTCCGTCGTGAACCATTAAAAATATAGAGGTGCTTGTGCATTAGTTAATGTTTTCGTGTATATATATTAAGCAAATCCTTCACGTCCATTGCTAGGGCGGAATTTCTTTATATTGTAAAGAGATTCTCCTGCCAACAAAATCGTTTCTTAACTTGAAAACTTTATCTCAGCTTTCAAGTCATTACTTAACTGGTAAGTTAGATTTTTATTTGGTATTGAAACAGTCTAAAAATGTTCTAATTCGAAAATTATTTGACAACGATTTTACTACAGATAATGCAGCTGGGTTATTCGGTACTTAAATTATTTTTGTGAATTTCTTCCTTTTTAACTATTACTTATATATGTGCGCGGAGACTGGATTTGAATCGACAAAAATTGTTCGAATGCTACTTGTTTCGCTTTTGTTTTTATAGTAGCAAATATTTTACTACAATTAATAAGACCATACTTCTCAACTAACTTGAATATGAACACTTAAATGTATATATAGGGTGTTTCGAAATTTAAGGTCAAATTTTGATGGAGCCTGCCCTCTTTTAACTTGTGATTGTAAGTAAAAAAAAAAAAAAGAACCTAATTTTTCTGATTCGATTTATGGTAGTAGTCCTAAGAGTATGTGTAAAGCTAGGATTGCTTTTTTTGTAGTGCCATCAAAGGCCAGCTGGGCTTGAGAAATAACGAAACAATTCTCCTGTGACGGGTGTTCTTCAATTAAAGCTTGTTAGTGGATTGATTCGACGCATTCTTTGCGAAAGTAACTTTGCGAAATTCTAGAAATAATTATGATTACATAAGTTTCTCACCAACTTAAGTTCGGAAGCATCAAAATAAGTTTTGTGGACCAGAACCTTTCCGAAAAAAAACAAACATTTTTGCGAAAGGTTTGTCAGTATTTAAGCGGCGTGTCACGCTAGAGTAATCGAGTGCTTAATTCGATATTCACAGAAACATCAAAGTTTTCTGAACCAGTTAGCCTTGTAGCGTTGCTATTTTCGACACTTCTTGTGGTATCAACAAATGACCTCACTAAAGTACTGACTGCCAATTTGGTACTCGATTATATACTAAAACATTACATTAATATCCCTTAAAATGGAAGCGTTTTACTAGCTGGATGAAAGACCAGAGTTATAGCTTTACGCGGATACTCGTTCAATCGTAATAAAACATTTTAGGCAATAGAATTTTAAATCTCAAAATTCAAACATAATAAATTAGCACTCATCATTGTTTAACGTAATACTAATAAATAATTTTAATAAAAGAAAAACTTGAAGCCTCTGTGCTCACATGCCTTCACTTTTTTCGAGGTAATATTTATTACAGGAATGCATGCTTACCGAAGTGATATCCGGCCAACCAGTTTTTAATAGATTTAGATGGCGAAAAAGTGAGTGAGCTATATTACTGTAGAGTTTCGACGATTGACGTCTAAGTATATTCGTTCGTGTTTTGCTTTTGGGATTTGTGTTCGAATTTGGAGGGCCTGATTAGGTTGAATTGGAGACGTTGTTGCGATGAACGATGCTCTTTGACGGATATAAGGGTTTCTGGCGTAGATACACTAATATAGTTTAATTTAGTTTGCTATGCAGATGTTGGCTCTGAAAGTCATCAGGCGAAATGCGCGTAACAAAGGCAGAAATATATTGATGACATTAATTGTAGTATAGTGAAATCACTGACGAGTATTATGAATGAATATAGTAGCCTATATGTGAATTTTGTGATAATAATTAACAATAAGGCCAACAAGATAAAATCGTTTGCATTACGTACAAAAATTACGTGGAAATTCTTATTATATGGATTGATGATTTATCATGCGCTGCTTAGTTAGCAGCAATTACTCGTTACTACAAAAACACCTTTAAGACGTGAAAATGACTTCTCTACTGATCAACTGATGTTTAATTGTTAATCTCGCTGCCGTGTAGTTATGATAGTGATTCTATATAGTTAAATATATCAAAATGTTGTTTCATATTATTTATGAATATATTATTATATAATTTTTAACTACAATAACTTCGAATACCTTATAAAACGTACATGTCATCAAAACATCTAGTGTTTTTGTCAGAGCCAAGGGCTACTTATTACTCTCTGTAGCAATGATTATTGAAAAAGGTTAATACCAGATTGGCCGATTGACGTAGAAGAAATGCGCTACCCATATATAGCATACTGATCTTATGCAAGTCTGCATTAGGAATGATCACATATAGATAGAGCATTGGGGTATATACATAGATTACATTTAGCTTCATCCACCGCAGTAATGTATTAGGTTGAAAAGAGAGCTGCCACATTGATTTACTACTGTGACAATAAGTTAGCATTTACAGTCATTTTTATGACTTTGTATCATCTCTCAACATATTCATCTATTTTTTGCCATTACGAATTTTTAAGTTTCGTGTTGAAAGACTTATCCGGCCAAGTTTTAAGATCCCTTTCACTGTCAAATGTGCAGTTTGTGATTTCATTTACCGGTGCACTGCAAAGGTAAAAATCAATCCAGATTTAAACAAATGCCGTAATACCTCCCACTCGAAGCCCAGAAGGCAGCTTCTGTGTGCCTTGTGTGGTCTCGCGTTATCATATAGCAAAGTGTCCTGACCTTTTTCGCTTGAAAAGCTTCATTGATTGAATGCAACTAGGCTAAATAAAAGTATCAAGTTAACTGTTTGGTTGATAAAGCAATTCTTAGTTAAGGTTTTGTAGTCCTACCACGGGAATGCTTTTTTTGGTTGAAGATTTGGTTAAACTCTCAGCCTTGGATTCTTTCTAGAAGCCACCGATTCCGATCTCTTGTTCATCCATCACCATTTCTCATCATCGAGCGCGATGTCAAAATGCAGCGTTAAGCCGAAATTTTTTGTTGGGTTCAAAAAGTTGAGACATCTAAGCTCCAAGCTGAGGACCTGAGATGGTAAAAAAAACGGTACTATGGCTATATATATCGAGTCGTAGTATCGCCTAATATATATATATATATATATATATAGTGTCCGCTAAAAAATGAAACAACAGAAAATACCGCATTTTTGAGCTCCACTCCACCCAATAAGATAATAATAATTTTTATCTTACATATAAATATGTCAGGCTGGTAATTGTGAGTGGTTGACGACCTTCCGTTTCCACGTAAGCTAATTTTTGTTTATACTAAACTTTTTTTTCTACGTTTTTTTTTGCTATACATGATGCATCATCTACAGTAACTAAATATGCTAATGTACATTCGTTTGTGTATTCTCTTCCTTACAATTACTCCGAAGCTTCGAGCCATACAGTACGGATAAATGGACTCAATTTTAGTCGAATATCTCATATGCATGCGATTTTATAGCGCTGAAGATGTGGATCGCGGTGGATAGTCTTTAATCGATAGATACTCCAAACGCCAGAATTCCAATATGTGCCAAGAAAACCATGGCGCACTTTTTCTCAGAAAATACTTCATACTTGTCATGAAGTAAATAGAACATACTTATAATGCTGTCCCGGGCCAGAGAACAAGCTTATTTTACATAAATTGTGTTTAAACCAGTATATTTAAAAAAAAATGTTTGATAACGTTTGAAAGTACTTTTACCGCAAAAAATTTAAGTGTAAGTCTTTTGATGTGGTTACCTCTGAAGTGAGCCGTGAAAAAAACTTGCGTTGCAAAATAAGGAGAAATCTGGTGCGGACGCCGATGGTATGAAGGATGTGAGCTAGCAACAAAAATGACTATTTCAACCTCCGTCTCTGCAAAGATGCGCTACGATTGTACGGCCTTGCGGCCTGTCGCGCGTTTTTCACTCGCGTAGTAGCCTCCAAAGGAACTTGAAATTCGAAAGTTGCAAAAAATCTAAGGGCCAAAAAACTTTCCGTTGACCATTCCCCATTGTAATATGCGATTTTGTTCCGAATTAGTGACCTTGGCACCCATTTAGTATTTGGTAATAATTATATATCAATAATTCATTTCGATATGCCTATAGTATCTACTGAAGAAAATAATATACAAAAGTGCACATTATCACTGGCATCAAACCATAAGAGCACAATAATTTTATCGATGTTTTTCAGATATTGAGTCATATTATGGAAGCGCGAATTAAGGCAGTATTGGGAACCAAGGTATTGAAACCGACTGGACAATATGGAGGTGGATGTATTTGTCAGGGCGAAGTGTACCAAACAGACAACGGAAAGGTGTGTACCTACAGCAACGATAAAGCATAGTGAATACAATATTTGCCGGCTTTGAATGTGTTGTCATACAACTACGGCTTTACCTTTTACCATTATAATAAATGATTAAAGCTCACTGGACGCAAATTCCAGGGATGGTAGGGTTCACGATTTAGAACTCATCCTTTGCCGAGTAAAAAGGCACTGATAATTTAAGAATAGATAAATAAATTTGAACTACAAAGACAATAACTAATATATATTACTTTATATAGTATACTATATATAATATATAGCATACCAGTAAGAAATGCGTTAGCTACTCTTTTATTACATTCATTCTTTTACATTCAACTAATTCAGATTTTCGTTTTTTTCTAGGTGTTCGTTAAGACGAACTATTCACCGAACGCTCGCGCTATGTTTGAAGGTATCCCGAACATTGTGTTATATATATTTAAAATTATATATATGTTGTTCTTAACTATATGTATTCTTACCTTATTGCAGTTTGTTCTCATCTTAACATGATATATTCTATCTACAAATACTGAAATAGAAATAACCGTAGATTCAAGCTGAGTCTTGCCAGACCTATAAAAATAACATAACATCTATTTAAAATATTATAAAGCCACGGACTGAAGGTGCACCCTGTTCCTAAAAGTATCCGTTAGGTCTATTCATCTACATATAGATGTTTTGCGCGTATATGGATAACGATAACTGTTCTTTAAAACAGGGTTTGCATGCCACGTTATATGTAATAATGTTTTTAGCGCCCGTAAGGCCCCCTACGACTATGCCGTTAAAACAGTATATGAAAAAACAATAAGCATTTTCCCACTTTTTGCGAACCAACCAGTGAAACTGTATAAAATTATTTTCCCATACTCCCGTGTCATAGGCAAGCCGCATTGAATTAAACTAAAAGTCAGATGAAGCATGATACACTGTTAAGACCTATAACTTTAACAAATATTTAGCCTAGAAAAAAAAAGTTGCAAAATTAACTTTTAAAAATACTTCACATCTGTGAAGGGAGTGATCTGTAAGATACCGGCAGTAAAAGAAGCGCATTTTCAGATGCATTACATTTGCTTGATTTGTTACATTTGAGACTTTTTTCATATATGTTTAGTGTCCTAAAACATTTTGTTTCCCATTATCGGTGTGAGTCGTTAGAAGCATTCTAAAAAGGACATATGTTCTAAACGGAACACGAGTAACAACTTTTGCTTTAGTTTTTAAAAGTATAAGATCGTCCCGTCCGAGCAGCGTCTCTAGTATGAAATATCGACAGCCATTGGACAAGAAAAAACGTTATTATGAGAACTATGTAGTAATTATGCTTCGGTTGCAAACAAGCGCTGCACAAACTGTAGCATGCCCTTATCCAGTCTATGTAGTACTTCAACAAGTTCAATACTTTGCAATAAAATTTGTCTCGCAAGTTTCATATTTCTTTAAGAGCCTTACTAAGTTAATTAATGTATATGAAAACTAGAACAAAACATCTATTCTGATTCAAATTGCATCTGCGAACCTCAATGCGAGGACAAATGGAGTTTATATCTACTCGCTCTATGAATTCACAGAAACTTCCGCTAGCTTTTGGTTTATGTGCATGGAGAGAACTGAGTAAATATACAACTAGATTTTTGCAGTTAATGCATTTATAGTTCTGATGTTGTAAGTTTTCGCAAGCTGAGATTGTCCTCGTTACGCTGTGGGCCTTTCCTGAATGACTTCCTTAGTAGGACTTTATGGTTTATATACGGGGCGATTTAACAGGGAGTAGAAGCTTAGAGTGACCTACAGGTTGAAAATCTTTTTTCGTTTCCTTAAGTAAACAACTTCAGGCAAGATAAGGTTGATCCCATTTGTATTCTCGCCACCATCAGCGCAGACGAAGTTTACCACGCTTTATTTTCGTGAGTCCTCCGGCAAACTATTCTTTCTCAATCGACACGAAGCTTTATCTGTGTATGCGCCGTAAAACAGACCTAGGGGATTTCAACTACGTTTTATAAATAGATCAGTTACTTTTTTATTAGGACATAATATCCGGAAATGCGTTGTGATTGTTTTTTGCAGAAATCCGTTCGGCAGTGTTTATAAAAAAAAAAAAACATTAATTTCTACCTTACTGGATATCATCTAGACTGATACTGAATTGACCTGACTGTTGGTCTAGAAAAACAGCCTGGTTTTGAATTGCTTTTAATTGATTTAGCGGTCGCCGAATACTTTAAACAACGACAAGGCCATGACTGCTTAAAGTAAAAGTGCTTAATAAGCTACAGTCTGGTAGACAGGGTTTAGCTAACTGCTACGTCGAAAGTGAATTGAAAGCCGTGTAATATAACCAAGTATGTGCCGATTTATGTGTGTAAACCTATGTGTGTTCACCTCAATGATTGTTAAATCAAACGAATCGCGAGTCAGCTTTTTAGTCTTATTTTATACATTATTGTTGAGAGATTTCTTTAGTTTGAGTATTGTATCAGAAACATTTCAATGTGGCCCAGCAGTAACATAACTATTAACAACTCTGGCAGAATGGATTTGATATTACTAACAAAATATTTGGTAGGGATTTGTCATAATTTAGTTACCAAATCGTGAAGGTAAACGCGCCAGTTGCCAAGGTATACTTCGTTTGTATGTATTCATTATGTTAAAGAAATGCAATAGACGGATTCGATTTTCGCAGTGTTTTAACCTAATGTAATTTCGATTTTTTCTTCTTATGTAGTTAAAAAGAATACGTAATAAATGGCATTACATAATATCAGTTGTCATATGTATCTTACGTAGTAGTATTTTTAATTTAATAATCTGATTATATCTAACTATAGCAGTACTGCGTGTAAAAACCTGTTCACGTTTAGTCGTGGCTTGATTGTATACATGTTACTGAGGCGTGTTTGGGCAGTTAGAGAAAGCATCTTCCCAAAAGGTACAAAGAACATCAGAATATAGGATGACCCATATCGCTCGGAACCAACATCACCGCCACGAAGTGAGAAAAAAATACCCTGAGCTAAGTGATACAGGCTTACGTCCGGTACTGCTCTGAACAGTGCTTCAGATCAAATCAGTTAACAGATGACAGTTGGGTGTCGCTGTAGCAGAAGCTTTCCCTAGTATGTTAATGGGATGCCCTGGTCTGAGCGGCTAACACGTATTTCTTCGATTGTATTAGTGTGGTTCTCTTAAGCAACGAGCGTGAAGACTACTGCTGCTTCAAATTTTAGCGTTGTCTGTTAATGAAAAATATCTTATGAAGATGAAAATATACAAATAGACAAGTGCAACAAATACAGAACAACAAGAAGAGCTTGCCAAGGAAGGCCTCGCTTGAGCCTTGTGAATTTTTTCTGACAGACCTACCATGGTAAGTTAAATGGTAACTTACCACGTCGAAGAAATTCACAAGACTCAAGCGAGGCCTTCCTTGGCGGGCTTCCTACCAAAAGGTGCTTAAGGCGCTTTTAGATGAGGGTATTGCTGAGGCTTAGCTCGAAATAATATGCAAGTATATTAACTTACCAAAGTTAATTCTATACAAGGTTCGAATTGTTTGAGATTCGAAAATACCATGAAGTCGCTGTGGCTCCTATCACCTATTTTAGCTAATTGTTTTTGGTCATATCAGATTGTTTTCTCTGCTTGTTTAGAACTGAGAAAATTGATCAGCTGTACAGGAACTTCTTGGAAACTATACCCGGATAATTGTAATAAACAAATGAAGTACTCTTACAGGGGAAACTTGTTAACTGCAAACGAGCACCCTCAGCAACACAAAAGGGAGGCTATGTGTATCTACAGCACTGAATAACCGCTAAAAAAACTAATGGCATAGTGAATTAATCATTAGAACATTAACCCTAAACATATACTGCAGTTGTCTAAAATAAAGGTGGTTGTTTACCTATGGCATTTCGGTAAACAGTCGAGCTTAGCATGGACGGTCCTGTCTTTACTACGCAGCGGGCAGTGATATACAAAAATTCACAACCCGTTCCATTACAGACGAGTTGAAAGATAATGAAGGGTCTATGGTGGCTTTATTAAAGTCAAATCAAGCTAGTGGCATCGACCGCAATAACTAATTAAAGCAAATGAAATCGTGCTTAAGAATGAATGTTAGATCATGGTCGACAGTTTCAAGGATCAGAAAAAGAGCCTAACAATGGAGGCGGTCACTAGATGTAGGTAAGAAACATCACAATCTAGTGCCCGATAAACACTCCATAAAAATAAGGCCAGCTCCTTTGTATTTGGAGCGGACAGCTTTGGGATTGCCGGATCTGGGAAAAGTCACGATTCTTTCGGTAGGCCCAGCTGAAAAAACTTACTAATCAAGTCTTGATTTTTCGCTCGGCTGTAATCGAGAAAAAATCGGAAGGTAACGGAAACATCTCAGCCGAAAGAAAATTTCAGTTTACCTTCGCATTCCTAAGAGCAGTCCGGCATAGTATGTTGTTAAGATATATGGCGGGGTGAGTTCGGTTGAAAAAGCCCCGTGGCGCGATACGGTTCACCGATTACATATTTGCCGGCTTTGCTAGTTACACGTCCAGTTTTGAACCGTGAAGAGAACCGTGACTATCGGAGTTTAGAAATTACGCGACGTTGTATGCAGATATGTAAATGCCGTAAAGGTAAAAGAAGTTTCACAGGCCTCCTATAAATTGTCGGCTTTCTTGACAATCAGGTATACAGTGCGATTTAAGCTGTGGGCTGACTATTTCAAGTCGAACTTATTGGACAAAAGAGATGAAAACTGTATTAGTCTTGAAGACGTAAATAGGTGCACTATAGAGAGATCAATCGGAGCCACAAAGGCTAAAGAGGACTAAAAGCTAGCAGAAGGCGTACCTACTGCAGAATTACAAGTCATCTAATTCAAAGAAGGGCACGTTGTGTGTATAGAAGAACTGCAAAAGGGTTGCCTATTTTCGTCCCCGCGATCAAGTCTTATCGTGTCAAAAAACGAAATGGAGTTAGAGCCGGAAAGACAAGGCCAAAAGGAACGTTTGCTTTCTCAAAGTAACAATGTAGCATTGGCAATAAACCTTTTCTAATAAACTATATTCGGCAGACTCCAGCGCTCTGCATGACTTGCTTCTAATAAACTCTCACATACGGTTTTTGAATGTATATGCTTTTTGACGATGTGATGACTTCTGATTCTATACCCTTGGAAGTGAGTTACCGCTTATAAGCTGCATTGGAAGATTTTTTATTTGACAAGTTGATTGTTTTATAGTCTTGGAAATCAGAATATAAAGACTAGTAACACTGAAAAAGTTTCATTGAAAAACCTAATCCCGCATAAGCTCAAGATTGGATCCTGAATAACGCTAACCTTATCCTTTAGCTTTAGGTTTAAATCGTGTTATTGGGTTGGACGGTTAATAGCAATGGACATCATACCAAAGGAGACTACCTAAAGTTTGAGAAACTTGAAGGGATCCATTCATATGAAGCAATTCAGAGGCTTTTAGCACCGCTTAATCCGTGGATTCCACTAACCGCAATGAGCTCTTCATTTGTCTAAAGCGTTAGCTTCCCAAAAGCGAATAGGTAAGATCGTGTTCGATTCAGATTATCGTTTCAAATATTTCAGGATACCGTTGATCCTAGTTGTCGATCCCTTGAATCGTCTTTTAGACTATCTTTGTGCAAACACAGGACGTAAAGAGCGATCAGATACCATTATTATTACTTCACGAAAGCAGAAAAGAACTACTCGACTTTGGTAAAAGAAGTACTGGTTATGCTCAAAGCTGTTGAGTAAGTCGAGCCTTACTGAGGCAACGAAAGTTCTGAGTTACAAGTCAACCTCAGCGTTCTGTAAAACCTGATCGAGGCCAGGTAGTGTAAACGGTCGAGGGCGAATTAGATTTGTCGTCTGTTAGAAGTCAAGTTCCCTAGGCTATCGCAGAGACTTGCGTACGGTCCATTAGAAAAGCAGGATGTCGCTTTCAGCTGCATTTTATTAATGCTATGGCAAGTGAACAAAATGGAAACGTTAGTTCAACAAGCTGAACGGGGAGATGTTAGACAATGCAAAAAAGGTAGCGTCGGATCGCGCGGCTCTGTTCAAGAATATAAGATTACATAACCGAGCATGATTGAAGTGCGTTCTGCTACAGGCTGGGAGCAAGTACCGTTGAAGCTCAGACAGACATTTGATTACCATGGATCCTTTGTAGAACTGGAACCTAGTGACTGTGAAACACCATAACCAGTTTTTCAGTACTACTATTAAATGTTCTCTCGCGTCTTTCAAAAGAACCGATGTGTCCGATGGCGAATGTACAACAAGGAACACGGTATTAATTGGCAATAACAACTTACTTTTAATCGAGGCTCGGTCCCAGAGGAAGTAAACGTATGACTACAGTAAACGGCAGAATGCGTACTTTCCTTGGGTGAGTGCGGGTCAGTCGAAAAAACATCAAATTATGTCAGAGTACTGTAAAGTTCTTCGCTGTGGCGAAACGTTTCAGAGATACGTTAAACGAATTCTACGCTCCGATTAAAAGTAGCTGAAAAAAAGCTTGCGTTTTTCAAGATATTTTTTTATCGTCAGAGGCAACGGTCTTCTTTGCGGAGAGACTGATGATTTCGTTGTATGAATATGAGGACTCTATGAGTGCTCTTTTCTTCTAACAAGTATACTGGGCGCTATAGCCAAGTAGCAAGTTCACCAAATTCCTAAGCTATATGGTGTCAATGACGAACCTATCGAATATCCATAAGCATCTGCCTATGAAACTGCCCGCTTGATTTGCTTAGCTGTGAACTGTTCCATCCACAATCGCAATCTCTACTACAGTTATCTCATAGCAACAACACTGCACTATTCTGATGTGAACGTAGCTACTCAATAATACAAGTAGAAATAGGATACATTAGTGAACTGGCTAGCACGCCATACAGTATACATATTGCCCTAACCATGGACTTCATTGATCGAAGCATCGATCACAGTACACAATTTTCTCTGCTAATATCATCTGTTCGCTAAATAAAAGGTGTCTCTATAACAATGAATTAAAATGTATGACGGGCAATTCATCTAACGGCTAATGAATGCTGTTACTCCTGTTGCTGACGCGACGGTCTGTATTCTGTCATATGAATGAGAATTCCCCTTACAGGTATCCCAATACTCCCTTATACGAAAACACTTTGCCCCTCATTCACTTTTTTTTTTCTCTGCAGGTTATGCCATTGCAATCGTTCTGGTTTTCTTCGTGTGCATCCAGTTACTTCTGTTTAGTTATGCTTGCACTCAGACCAGTTTGTTCTGTCTATCAATTTGTAACCTCTAAAATTACACTACCAAAATTAATGTAGCAGCCTCTCTTATAAATAATTTCAAACGGAGTGCCAATAGAAAAAAATAATGACAAACAGATCGTGTATATCATGCGGGTTGAGTCACATAGAGCCCGTGTTAAACACTATATAGATAAAAAGATTCCAATGCAAAAAAATGTAGGTCGAATAGTTAAAACAGATTCCGATGTAGGACTAAAAATAGAGAAAGGTATGAATTTATGGAGTGCTACTGCAATTAGAAAACATTGACTAAAATATTACCATTGTAGATAAGTCTATTCAAGCTCGACGTGAGGTTCAATGTAGTACGAGAGAGGCTTTGCGTTGAAATGTAAAAGAAGACATATTTGGGAAGGCTCGACTTTAATACACACTGGGCAGCCAGTGAAGCAAATAACAATAATAAAAATATTATACAAACAGTAACACATAGTACTCTTTCAGGATGAGAGAAGTAAACGCTAAGGGCCTTAAACGGTAGAACAATCGTAGGATGGAGCTATTATTTATAATCCTTACATTCTAAAGCACATTTGGCCTGCGGCTGTTGGCACAAAGCGAAACACTGTGACGGGTTCTGCCATCTTGCCTTATACCAAAGGCACCAGGTTATTTTAAACGTATTCGGCTCAATTCATTCGAATCAAGTGGCGATTGAAACGTCAAAGAAGAACAATAACACCCCCAATTAAACAGAAATCATTTGATTTCCTACTGTATTTTTCAGCAAGTATTTTGTCATATTGTACGAGCAGCAAAAATTATATTTCTTGCGAATTATTTTTAGGTGAGATGGCATCACTGGAGGCAATTCGATCGACACATACCGTTCGAACCCCGCTACCACTACACGTGATTTCTCTGGAGGAAGTTCGTATGACATCCTCGTTACATTGATTTCACTTTGTAGGTCAAGCTGCACGTATGGATACATGTACAAAAAGTGGTTTTCTGTGTTCTGGGCTAATAGTTTATAAGCGAAATGGACTGCAAAGATACTTGAATTTGAACATTTCAAATTCCAGTGGCCGAGAAGCCACGAATTTCCATAAACACTTGACTATAATCTTCCGAGAATGTATACACTTGCAAAAATTCCTCTGAAATTCTTCAGATTAAGGCTAAGTAAACTGTGTTAAAAACAGCTTAGTTTTTTTGTGTAGCGTTAGGAAGAAGTTTGCATTTTTACATAGCATTAGGAAGGAACGGGTACAACCTTTTCCGTCAATTTTAGTTTGGAAGCACTGGAAAAAGCTTAATCGATCGTCTGTGTTTCTTACGTAGTAGTCATGAAGATAAGTAACAAACTAGTGTATAGGCATCACATGTTGTGAAAATTGTACGATGGGCTTCGGCTCCAAGGAGTCTAAACTGGGAAATGTGTAGTACGTATTGCAAAACACTTGTATCGCTTACAGTGTAACAATTTACCGCTGAAATTTATCACTAGAAAAGTTGACCAGGAAATGATGCTCGTGTGGCGTCAAAACAGTTTAATTTAATATGAAATACGAAGTACCTGATTTTTAATACGCCAATAATGAGTTTTGTCAAATTCATTTTGTCCCAATTTCTCAGACGCTATACATATCATGTTTGCGTTCTAAGTTGTAAGCCATCACGCTATAGCCTTTTTTAGTAAATTTCTGGTAGTAGAATTCTACTATTCTAGTGGAATTCTGGATAGATCTTAAAGACTACCTTTTTGTTTAAAATTAAAAAAAAAACTATAGATCCCACGCTATAGTTTAGAATTACTGTTTGAGATTAGTATTAACAAGAAACATTGATAACTAAAACATGTTAAACATTTAAATCTGCGCAGCTCTTACGTTTTTGTGCAGCATGCGAGGAGTTACATAATTGAACTTTTGCGGTTAATATACTAATATACTTTTATTATGGTCAAATACGCCCGAAAAGTACTAAAGAACTCAGTCAGTACATAAATTCTCTAAAATGAAAATATTTTTTGCCTAATGTTAACAGATTTATCGCTTCGGGCCATTGCTTCCGAGATAAATTGAAAATAATGATTCTATCAATATCCCGTATATAAATAAGAAGAGACAAATGTATGCCCACGAATCTTATTTACTAATGATCCTGTAAGCTTAACGACCTTTACTATGTGTGGTCTATCATTTCCGTAAAGAAGAGTAATTTTATTTTGTCGATCGGGTTTTTATGTTGCACAACCTCACTTACTCGAAGCAACTAAGACATGTGTAGAGCCTTGTTAACTGTACTGTAATTCTTAAGCGTTCTCCAGCGTATAATGTTCTCCCAGCCCCACTAAACGTAAAGTTTTTTTTAGACAGAAATCTAGCCCAACTCTGGGCTCAAACGTATTTCTTCGAATTACCCATTTCTTTTGTGCTTTATATCTATGTGAAACAACCATTTTTCATTTGCTGTAACCATGAAGTGTAGAAACCCATTATTATAGCTGCACGTTGCTCAATATAAGGAGATCGTCGGAGGCCGCGTTTTCCTAAGCTCTTCACGAAGCTCATAAGGTACTGGAGTGAATGTTAAGACCCAAAATGCCTGCCAATAGCCATATCCTTGCAGTTCAGTCTTTTTGGCCAATCCATTTTCCGGTTTTTTTTTTAATACTTTTAGGTATGTATTCCATCTAATATATGTACTCATAATATCGCCACATAGTAAAACAATGTTTTACGATAACCTGCTTCAAGAAGTGCTCAGGAATATGATTTGGCGTAGTTGCTTCATGAATGAGGCACTTTCTTGTCAGGCAAATAAACCTAGGTTGTTTTCCCGAGGTGTGTGTATTTAATTTTCAAGTTCAGATTTTTAAAATACGGTCGTTCTTTCATCTCATATATATTTAACAACAAAGTACTGAAGAGCCGCCTGGAACTAACATGGAGTAAAAACAAACGAATTTGTCGACTGACAAGTTTGTTTTATTCGCGTTCAGATATCGTAGATCAGAATTACCTTTGGAGACATTGTGCGCAGAACACAAGAACAAACTAATTTTATAACAACTCATGAGTCTGCTGGTGTCCTCAACGCATATCCAGCTTCGAAACGTAGGAGAGACGCATTCTAGCAAAATACTAGTTAATGCCTTTTATAGCAATGATTTCATAATGTGTTCAACTTTTTGCTCAGACCGGCAAACAAGGAGCCGCGCTGGTCATGGAGGCTCTTGAAATGACAGGTGGTAAACAATGTCATGCAAAAGAGCTCGGCATAAAGCTGGCTAGAATGCATGATCACAATCGGATTCTTATAGAAAGCGGTAAGATTCAGCAATGGCTTAATTTTCGTTAGGTTAATTTTCAACACTTTTTGATTCAGAGTTAGACGTGTCAATAGGATAAAGTGTGTAGGTGTACATATGTTATACAAAATGTTATTATCATAGTCATAAGAGAATTGTCATATTAACGTAAAAATATGCAGCATATATTTTCCTCAATTTCTGCTTCTTTAATTGTCGTGCGTGATATGTTTTTGTGTACAGAAATGTTCTCTCGAATGGCGTGAATGAATAGCGTGGACGGAAAGATTCAGAGAAACTAGTCTTAGCTGAAGATTAACCTAGACTTTCGGAAGCGCTAACAAACCGCTCTATCTATCCTACATCTGTTTTACGCCCAACGCGTCCCTATACGCGTCCCCATTTTACATTTATTTAGTTACCTTCCTTGAAATAGGAATTGGCGTCAAATACATTTCATCACAGTAGGCGATTTTTCATAGTTTAAAGTATATGGATTTTCAGAAGCATTAGATTAAATATTCTACATATCTATATTATTCACGCATTCATTACTCATGGCAGAGATACGATCAAATCATGTAGCTTTTCTCTTAAAGAAGTTCTCTTATGTCTATAATTAGAATAATTTCTATATTTTTTTATGTTTTATAGGAGACGCTAGAGCCCAACGTCGATTTGGTTTTGCTATTACTACCTTTTGTGGAGCCATACCGCTGGACAACTCTTGGAAAGACGACTGGATATCATTTTATACGCAAAACCGCATTGAGCTTCAGGTATGCTGTTAGTTTATGCAAATCAGCTCTTAATATAATTGTGATATATGGTATTTCTTTACTTGGATCTATAGTATATATAGCTACGTGCGGAGTGTTCTGTAGATCTGTACATGTGTAAAAAAGGTATTTACACTTAATTATTTTTCGAACTTCTGTGGAAACTGTGCTAGTAGATGAGAGCGCTTTTTCTTCGTTTAAAAAGCTCTATCAATAGCAAATTGCCGTAAGATTTTTAACAAGCAACATAATGGGTATTATTTAATAAGAATATTCAAACTTGGAGACTGTTTTTTGTTTTGTCCCAAAATACAGTTTTTTTTTCAATTTTATGCTGATGCGCGCTAATCAGTCTTGCTGAAAACTCCCTACGTATAGTGCTCATGAGCTGCTATGAGCTTTTTTCTTTGTCACTTGGTAAAGAAAGTGGTTAAATGGTCAAATATAATAAAATGCGTTTTCGGTGCCTTAAAGTAGCTAACAACGGAAGCCATTCTCCGGTATGAAAACTCGAATTTTAGGCTTAAGTCTGGGACGATTCAAAAAATGGTCAAGACATGCATATATATGTTTTCGTTATTTTACAGGATCACTTTTTCTAGTATAACAATAAATATTTGAGATAGAAATGAGAAAAAGAAGTGAGTAGGAAAATATGTCGACGCGTCTTTTCCTTTGGGCTAAGATAACTTAAATCCCATTCCAAATCTCATAATCTTCAGCAAATTCTTATAGAAACTGTTTTAAGTTAATCTCTAAAGATAATTAATTCTAAACGCATATAGCGTGGGGTTTTGTTATTAATTTTAATTATCCCGTACTATTAATTAAATTATACCATACTTAAGTAGAAAGCGCACATGCCAATGTTTTTCTATCCGTTTTTTTTTATTTCAAGTTATTGTTTTGGGTAAAAAATATTTTCTGAACTTTAATTTCCATCCATCATTCTCGCTCTAAATAAATACATTATAATGATTTGTAATATTGGCGGTAATTTTTCACTACATCTCAAGAATCGAATGTTTTCAAATTGATTGATAATTCGACGAATGTCGGAATGGCATTTTTCCTCATTTCATTTTGGCAAGAAAATTTAGGAAATAATGGTTATTTGATGCATGGATAACGGCCATCAATTGAATTGGAAATAAATATTTCTCAAATATTAGATAGAACAAGTAAGCAGTTCGGTATTGTTATTGTTCGGTGTATTGCTATCGCTTTGGCACAAAACCTTAACATTAACAAGTTATTGAATACAGCCATAGTAAAGGTTTTACAGTAAATACACTTTAAGGTAAGAACCTCGAATTAGAAGTCCGGACTCATAATAGGTTAATTGCTAACTTCATAAGTGTAATATTTGCCACGCGGTGAGTTTCCATATATACAATGCAGCTTATGAAACATCTATCAGAGGAAAATAAGTGGAAAACGTCGTTTTCAAGCTAGCATTTTTCATCGTCTTGAATTTATTCGCCAGGCGATACGCGTTTATTTCGCCTCAAATTCCTACTCATCTCTTGCAGAGTGGCTGTAACGCACTCTCGACTAGGCTTCGGAGATATAAATATTGAATGCCCTGTCGAAGTACAATTCTTCCGGCTGGAATCGAAAAACCGGGCTATATAGAATCGAATTTTTCCTCTATAGGCGCTTGGCATTGGGTAGCCTTTAAAGTAAACAAAAAAAAAAAAAAAGACGAAAACCGTCAAAGTGAAAAAGTAATCTGAAGCTCACGAAAGATGCAGCTGCGAATGATACAGAGCATATGAACTAACGCACAAAAACGACTGCCACGACATAAGGCCTTATCAAATCTTTAGAGACCTGACGAAAAAGAGAAAATTTCCTAGCTACCAACTGCTAACCAGAAGGACACATGTAAGGGAATGTGTGGCTACGAAGCTGAGCGTGAGCTTCATGGTTTCAGTAGCCCCGTTTATTTCAAGGATCTCAAGAGCCGGGAACTGTAAGGCACTCCTAACCAAAGGAAAGTCTTCATGCAGTGAACTGGGAGTAAGCAGACAGCAAGTGCAGGTACACTAGAACATACAGGGATCCCCGATTAGAAAAACCATTACTTTAAATGTAACTAGCGCGCATAGTCGGAGATAACCAACCGTATTTGTTTGTTGGCAGACATGGCACTTGTGCACAAAGTCCCAAGACCAAGCTAAAAATCCTTTTTTCTTTTATCTGCGGGCAGTTTTCACCTGACGCTTCTAGCAACAGATGCTCAACACTGCGACTTCGGGTGGTTGTGGAAGCATCAATACTTTCGGTTTGGCATGGTAAAGGGTGCTGCTCTTCGGGTCGAATTAGCCCACCTTGTCTCCTTTTCTAGCGAAATATTTTGTTTTCAGACATGCTGTTGTCGATATCTAGAGAATAGTCAAGGAGGCGTGCCGGATACGGGAAATAGCGCATCCGCATTGCCGTTTGCGATCCTGCTGCTGTGATTCAGTTAAACTCGTATTGTAACAACTTCCGAGTTTAACGGTATACTTTGAACTCCTGCTTTGCAATCAGTAGTACAGTAGTAATAGATTGTTACCGCAAATAAGCGGCGGAAATAGAGCCTGGGATGCGCGACAAGTGTATGCCATTTGACTCTTTGGATCGAGAAACATTCTATTACTGTCCTAGCCGTGTCCTTATATTGGATGAGGGCCTCCATTAAGAACGGTGCCACTTAATGAATCCTATATTGTCGTTAAGGTACAACGCCATCTGGCATCTCACTACTTACGACGTAGAGTAAAAGCTAGTAAAATGTGCTGGTTGCGTTTGTTAACACACCTTCTTGAAGGCACCCTCCCGGATTGATATAAGCTACCAAAGGTGCTGAAAGCGCTTCTTCTTTGTTATCTGAATATATTAAATATTGTAATACTGTTTGTAAGTATCTGCAGTTGACTGCTTGGAATTGTCCAATACGTTGAGCAATTTAGAACAAGAGCGTCGGCATATGCACAGCGCGGCACTCTCGGGTGTTACATTGTATACAACCAAATTACATTGTGGGCATTTGGTGACGTGAGTTGAGAATACATTTGAATTCATTGTATTAATATGAAGGCTGAATGCCCTTCCGTTGGGTCGGAATAAAACATACCGAAAGGCGTCCTTTCTATAACCGAACGCAAAAATCTATAATTATGGCAAGGTATAATATGAAACTTCTATATGAAGGTGCTCAAAAAGTGTATGAGTATACGCTTAGCGTGCATGAGTTAAACATTTGGGTAGCAATGATAGGATATTTATATATTAAGGCCGCTATGTACGACTTATAAGAAAAAGAACGACTATTGCCACAAATGTCCCAGGAGAGTAAGGACTGCTCCAACACTAAACAAAGGGTGTGAGAAGCATAATATATATAACGGCAGGTCCGTGTTTGAAAATTATTGCCTAAGCCTTTGTAAGTTATATAAGGTAAGCTAAAGGTCAAGGCCGGTTTTTCCCTCTCCAAAGAGGGATGAACATAGGTTCATCAATAACCGAGGGCTAGCAAATTATCGAGTAAAGAACGCAGCGGTACAGCCTGGGGCAGTGCTTGTGTTTTATATCAAAATGAGGAATCTATTAAGGTGGCAGTCCGCAAGTAGATAGAATACAGTACGGACAGCAATTCTTGTGGTTAAAAAACACCGAAGCAACAAATTCAAAGAGACTGGCTCACTCACAAATAAAGGACATCTGGAAAACCACGATTCGGATGAGCAAACAGTGTAGGTGCCTTTCCAAATAGTGAGAAGAAGCATTAGATGCAAACAACCCATGGGTTCAACAAGATTGGTCTATTTTTTAAACGACGCGGAAACCAAGGAGCTTCAAATTTCGTGTCTAGGCCGGCTAGTCTCAATATATGGCGGTGACATCGAGCGGCCTTTCGGTCCTTGTGATTTAACTACTCCTGTTTTTTTCTCTGGGGTTATATGAAGGAAAGGGTCTATGGAATAACATCGACCGCAATAAATAAACTTGATCACTGCGTGAGCGGAAGTAATGTTGAGATCGTTTTTTTTTGCAGAGGCGTAATTCAAAATTGAGTTAGCAAAATACATTGAGCTATGTAAGCAGTTCTTGGGAGGACACTTGCTGTACACTGTTTTCCACGTAAAGTGTAGATTAAGCCCGCTGGGCTGGACTAACGTTAAAATAAAAATTTCATTTTTGTTTTCCTTTCCGGCTATATTGGAATAGACTCTGCGCTTCTAGGTTACACGATTTATCGTTGAAATCGTTTCTTTTTTTTGCATGGACTAGATAAACAAAATATTTGATCAAAGTATCCGCTTCTTGACAAAGTAAAGGGATAGTTTGCTTTTGTAAAAAATTATGTCAATTTATTGCGAGAATTTGCTAGCCCGTAGTCATATAACTTATCACCACACTTCGAAATTGCATCTGTATAAACAAGCTACATCTTCGTTTGTACGTGGTAGCACTAATTCATAAAGTAGCATTGCACCTTCATATAATTTGCACAGGAAACAACGCTTCATTAATTGTTGTGCCAATAAATGCATTGTAGACATGCATTGCTATATGTAATAGTAGATAAAAGCGTATAGTATGTATTGGATATCAAGCGGAAAAAAGCCGAAATGTTCAAGATTCAGTTGTATTTTTGCACTTTTAGAGTAAGACAGGGCTGAAATATCATAACACCTGCCTATAGGTTTTTGAGAATAAGATTTCTAATTTAGCCCTTTCATGTTTAGCGATCTGAAGAAAAAGAGCCTTCTTTAAGTACCGAACAAAGCATGCGCTAATCGACGAGTAAAAGTAACCCGTGCTCAACATCTGAAAACTTAATTTCAGGTTAAGATGGTGGAAACAAAATATGGAGATCGTCAGGTTCGTGAGCTTTGGACCCAGTTGGAAAAAAAAGTTCCGAAGTTCTTTCAAGGGATCCAGATTGTACCTGCTTTACTTCATGGTGACCTATGGTTCGGCAATAAGGCTGAGGTGATAAGATTGACGTTTGCGCTTTTTATGATAAAACCATATAAAAAAATACAAAAGGACGATAGGTGTTTTAGGTATACTCTTTTCTACAGTAAAATTTCAAAGCAGTAGCAATTTAAAAGCGTCAGTAATGCAGAAAAGGCTTACGACGCGAAAATTTAATATACTGAGTAGCGAATGACTTTAAAACGATTAGGCTATAAAACGAAGGAAGGCGCTAAAATAATTGTACATGTGTTGGGCAGTAGATACATTTATCGGCATGTACTACCTGGCATTATTCCTCAACTCGAAGGAATAGTGTTTTTTTGGCTGGCACATATGTTTTACCTGTTAAAAAAAAAAAACACATGGCACACGAGGGGAGCTTCCTAGGCATCTTATTTACCTAGAATGATACAATGAACCGAATATTATTGTAAAGCAGACATTTGAACAAGGGCGCGCATTTTTCTTCATGAGTAATCAATTTAAGACGCCTATATGATGGTTAATTTAGTTCCACCTGGTGATATTATATAAACTTCGTCCGGCCGGATGCTCGGGCGAATGAGCTTTCATTGTCAAAAATCATGCCTCATCATGAAATACTAATGTTTTTTTGAGAATAGCGGAAGAAGTGCAATGCTTGCCGATTTCGGCTTACAATAGATTGGAACGAAGCCGCCCACAATAGAACCTCTATTTGCGAAAATATAGCGCTGTTGTACTGAAATGACAGTTCATAATGGGTGGACGGCCTTCGCGGACTATTAGCCTGTGTTACTGGAAAAAGGTTATCTTTCGTGAAAATGTCTTCGTTTAGCAGAAAAACTCTGCGTAATCTTCTATTTAGCATTACTTGCTATCGCAAATTATGCTTTGTGCGCCTTTCTTGCGATTCGGATACGTTAAAGATTGAATAAAACCGAGGCATGCATGATTAGTCCAAAAAGGCGAGCCCCTGCCAGGTCTAAAGATTGTAGCTTGTTTGGACAGTGTAGAGAACATACGATGATCTGGGCGCCAATTTAACTACACTGAAGGCTGTGTGAGTCTCGTGGTTATTTATGGTTAACACGCATGGTTTGTCCAGGAAACAGCGGATAAGTCCATTGTAATCCTTAAAACGGTTTTGAAACACTGATCCATCCAAACTGGTTTGCAGCTTTTTGAGTTTCGACGGGTGCGCCCATTCGCATATGTTGTTCTTAAGTGCAGCCTTGAGAAACATAAGGATTTGCTTAAGGACACAAAGACGACCAATAGAATGTTTTTTGTTCTTAGATAAAAAACAAATTTAAGATACTTTCTTTTCTTTAACTAGCGATAGGCCTGCATAAATTTGTAACCCAGCTAAATTAAAACGCCACCCCGACAAGGCCCATATCGGCCAGTACAAGTCACTTTCAATTTATTTCTTGAGCAATAACTATCGATACTTCGCATAGCGACGTTTTAACTGAATTAAAATATTTTTTGGAAACGAAAAAAGAACGAGCCTGAAGTGTGCGTTAAGCTACTTAATAGTGTTAGCTTACAGAGCCATTTTCACATCGGCTTAATACACTCAATAAAAAGGAAAATAGCAATTTTACTAGATATGGACAAGTGGGGTTCTGAAATTGCTCCCGAGGGGATGTTTTTCGGTAGCATGATCTACAGTACCTGTCATGCCTGTATAACACCTTTTGTCCGTGCCACCCCTATTAACAGCTTTCTGTAAATAAATATACTTCAAGGCACATCGTTGTGAACTGTGAAGAAGTTGAAGACTCATCTATATTAAGCGCAATATATTTCACATATATTTTACCTAGCGCTTCTTCATGTATCTGCCTAAATGCAAATCCCGCGTAATTCAAATACGCTTAGCTCTCCTGTATTGTCATAGAAACGGTGAACCGCGTGACGAGCATCACCCGCAACAATTCCATAGCCATAATACAGCCAGATCAAATAGAGCAGGCCTGGGGTTCTAAGTATATTGCATTACCATGTTTTTAGCATACTGCTCGAAATATTTGCTCCGAAAAATGAACATTTATCGGACAAGCGTAAGGACTAGCCACGTTATTATTTAGTAGGAAGTCGTATTTGCTCTATTGCTTAGCAGAATGTTTGTTTCTTGTTTTTTTTTGTAGTTAAGCGGTAAACTTAAACTAAGATCACACCTCTAGTCTTCTTTGCAAGTTAAAGGGAAAAAGCTTCATAAAGCTAAATATACATTACAGTTTTTTAGAAACCTTTTAGTGCGGCATGTCGGAAACTCGGTCGAAGCTTTACCACGTAAGCGAGTACGCTACATGGCGACGAATTGCGAGAATATCTATGCAAACTGAACCGGAGGATAGTATCTCTATACGGACACAATAATGGGCCATTTCTACTAAGAGTTTTAGCTGCTCTTCAACAATTCATTGTTACTATCTGCAAGTTCGAAAACATCGAAAAGACTCGTACGCTGTGGGATGGTTGACACGTATCGGTTCATTTTGTGGTAAAGAAGCACATATGGTCTTTACGAACTATGTTTTGCAAAGCAAAAGGGTCTTCAAATGGCTACTTGTTAATAACCCAATAACTAACACGAAGTTCTTCTCTTTGTATTAAACTACCTCCCAGAGCTAATGCTTTATTTCTGAACAAATTTCGATATTCTGCTAAGGGCACCATGAGTCAATGGCATTACAGAAAATCTGTTGATTACTCTCATAGTAGTAATGTTTTTCGTTACGGCGCACTGTATGCATGCAGTAAGAACCCCACGCTTGTCATGCAACAAGGAACGCTATATCATAAAAGCAACCCTATCTAAACAGCTCTACTACTTGGCAATATAGCTTGTCGTGTCTTTAAAGGGCGTTTACGTCAGACTGTAACATCTTCCCTTAAACCGTTTTTCTCGAGATATCGTAGCCCTTTAATATTCTCTAACTCCAGTTAATATGTGGCCTGCTTAAGCCGACGATTGTAATCCTCTACAGGTAACCTGCTTTTACTCCCTGCTTTTCATTCAGTGGAATGATTTCAGAATGGTTCCGCATCGTAGCTCAGGCTATGCGATCGCCGACAGTCCTTTTGCAAAACGTCCTTGTATTTCACTATCATAACAATCACCTATCCTCAATTTTTTCAAGTCAAGCCACGGAAAGTGATGCACCCAAAGGACTTCGTTTAATGCCTGAAGTGCTTACCATTCTGCGTCTTTGTGACGTTAAGCATACCTTACTATTGATTTTTGTCGAGCGCCATAGATAGAGAAATTACATATGCGACGCGAACGGCAGGTGCTGGTTAGAAGCTTAGACAAACGTGTAAAAAGTAAAGGAGACCAGCACAAGACAAAAAGCCATCATCCTAATTTGACCCGCCTAATCCTTTCGGAGTTGGCAGATTCGCTTCTAGCAGTTCAATATATTTAAGGTACAAAACGCTTCAACGAGAAACCTGTAGCTGTTAGTGGTAAAAATGTAATCACAGTACAATACCGTATTACAATATTGTCGAAAATAATGTTGTTTTTGCTTGTTTAACAATTACAGTTGGCGAATGAATCCGTTATCTTCGATCCTGGAAGTTTCTTTGGTCATGCAGAGTTCGAATTTGGAATCATGCAAATGTTCGGAGGCTTTAGCCGAGAATTTTACGAGGGTTATTACAGCGTACGACCTAAAGAGGTATTATTGGTTTTCCCTACAAGTTATATATATATATATATATAGAATCGCCTAGTTTCTACAGTGGTATTTTGGTCGTAACATAGGCTATCCAGATCCTTGTATTAAACCGATTAGGAATATATTTTATTTCAAGTTTTGGCAAATTCATTGGAAAGTATAATGCACTACAATTACATACACCCCGTACTCCTGTATTAAGAGTTTGACGTGAACAAAAGAAAGCGCCTAATATTGGCTTTATTGCGTTATTCAATACTGCCTTTGAACTGAAGTGTCTGAAAATAATTGATGTATCTCTATTAGTAATCAATTTATTATTTTCGTTATCTCGAAGCTAAAGAGACAGTGGCAAAACCTAATATTTGATATGCTAGAGAAGCCTATTAAGGTAACACCGAGGAAGTTCAAAGCACAGTTTCTTTATGAAAACGGACTCCATGTCCAACTTATCAATTGTTCACTATATCTACATAGTTTTATTCAGTTAAACAATTGTCCTGTTCAAGGATCACAATTGCTGTTTTTGTTAATAATGTTACAGAACGGCTTCGAGAGACGCTGCAACTTGTATGAGCTTTTTCATCAGTTAAATCATTGGAATCATTTTGGATCTGGATACAAGGGCTCTACGATTGGCCTGCTGAAACGATTACTTGCTGAGTGATCTATCATAATGTACCATTCAATGCTGTGAGGTCAGAGAAAAAAAAAGCAATATTCTAGGAAGAATAAATACAGAAGGAACAATAAATGCATCTATAATAAAGTATACAAAAAGACGCCCCTACTCTCACAGATCACCACCAACTTGTTTGAATAAATATATATATATATATAAATATATATATAATGAGGCAGAATGATAAAGCGCGTCTGTAGTACTCATTGCGTTGTTTCCGTGGTACCTGCACCGAAACCTCATGGCTCTCCCTCCGTCTATATGATCACTAGAACTTATCTGGTACTGCCACACTAAGCACGAATCATTTGCAAAAATATCTTATTGCATCATTTTACGAAAGGTTGGAAGCTCTAGAGGATTAACTACAATATTTCAAATAGAAGTATAGATTTCTGTGATTTTCATTACAACCAGAACTGAGAAAAACAGAACTAAGTTATGGCCTTGGCCTATCTTCAGATTTTAAAATGTGATTTAGATTGGCTATATGCCTCAAAGAAAGCGCAGACAGCGTAGCTAGTCTTCCCCGAACTCCCTCGAAAAAGTCACTGAAAACGTGCTGCAACCCGTAAAAGAACTTAACCCAACATACATCGACGTATTCTTGTACCTTACAAACACGGCTGTAAATTTTCGAAATTCTAAATATCTCGAAACAGATTTGACTTCTGATTTTACTGTCATGTCGGTACTTCGCGCAAGGAGGTACTTTGTGGGTTCGCACATAAGGTTCGGCGCATATAAATTATTTCGTTTATTTTTTATTATCTCCCGCTTTACGTTTTCCTTTGCCACAGTGTCAATTTCTCACTAAACTCATTGTTACCATTATTATTTTCCCATTCAATTTCTCGGTCTTCCAGTACTTCATGTAAATAATTATATTTAAAGAATGATGAATTTTATCGTTTTTTTACTCAAGCTACGAACGAGAACAAAATTGCCATTTGGGTAAGGCGGTTCTGGCAAAATTGTACCCAATCAGGGTTATAATATTCACCTTCAGTTAGCTAACGTCACCATGTTTATATTGAATATGCGGGGCCATCTTTTTACAATTTTTTTTACAACTTTTTACAACAACAAATTTTACAATAATAGGCTGAAAATGAGCATACCTGTACATACTATAATTTTGCATAGTACCTCGATATAAAAGTGAGTAATATTAATCTCACCTTTTCAGTTAAATATAATTTTGGATTATTATGCTTAGTTGATAGATATAAGGTCGGAAAGTAAGTAGTACATTTAAACGCCCCGGAATGGAAAAACTAGTTTATGGGCGTGTTTTTTTCCTGTATAGGGAGTTTAATTTTACTACATGTGGAAAAGCAAATGTCTTTGCAGGGACTGCCAGTATGATTCGATCTGTTTTGCATAGTTCTAGCCATGGTCCTGTATAATTGTGCATCAATTTCACCAAGAACTTTAAGGGTATGGTGTTTTAGGCCATGACTGTTTCCGGCGTTGTTTAATGGACCTTATTCTTTCCGTAGACCCTACAAGTCAAAAGAAAACAAATCACAATACGGGGTGGCCATTCGATATTACCTGGCAAATTACCTTATGTTGTTGAAACAAGAGATGGTTCGCATAATACCCTTATGTTGGTCCACAGAAAGATGTAATTCTTAGTACAAGACGCGTCGCAATGTGCTTGCCGATAGATCGAGCTGTTGTGCACGTCGTTGAATCGGCATATATGGTCTTCTCCACGGTAGCGATGTTTATTTCATATGAGTTTGTACAAAAAATGCTTCAAATTGAACCGCTATGTCATTGCAAATTGGAAAAGTTTTTTTCTTTTTTCTGCTCGCTGCTGCTTGTTTACAAACACAAAGTAAAAAACAATACAGAAGTTTCGCGGTATTTATATGAACGAGCCTTAGCTGGTAGTCTTAAGTGCTCGTTCCTAGCGTAAAGGCTTCGTTTCGAAGGTACTCGACCATACGAGCCTAATGCTTCCGATGTGTCGTCCAATGTCCACGGTGATTTGTATATATCTAAGTTGTGTACCGCGCCGATAATAAAACGGATGTATCAACTAAAGCCGAGCGATATGGAGTGTGCGACATTTAACCGATAGAAACGTTCCATGAGATCTTCGGATACGTGTTAATTAAGCCCCAAAGTGACAACTACTATCTTACCGTCGCCAGCCCTCACCCCGAAAAAGACGAAAAAAACAAACAACACCATTTACACAAAACGCCTCTGACGCTCTCGAAACAGTCTTTCTCTAAACGCTTGGCAAGTTTCTTGTTGCAACGAATCGCGCTTCAGAGAAAAGTCGCAGCCGGCCTTAGAGCCCAGCACAGAATAGAGGCAGAAGCCGAGACAGTTGTAGAGTGAAATGTAAGGTAACTCGTGCTTTATCGCTGTTACCACCATCTGCGTTAGTGGAGAGAGAGTCTAGCACTTGGAGAAATCGGCATGACGCCTACAGAGGATAAAGTATTAATGCTTAGCGGTAGTAGTAGCTGTAGTATCATAGCGACATTATTCGCGCTATGCAGGGATTCACCGGCTGACTGGTTTGTATTTACTGGTGGTCAGAACACAAGCATTGACAAGCTAGATGATTATCGGATACCGGTACTATCGGATCTGCTTAGTGATTTCGGGTGTCTCCTACTCACATAGCAAGTCTCTAAGCTTTGAGGGCTATGTGGGAAGGCTGATAATCAACATATTCCTATCCAAGCAGAGTACTGGAAGAGCTCAATACATTGGAAGAAACAATTCTCTAGGCAAGTGGAGTACTCTAGAACGGCACGTGCTGGTTGGAGTAAAGCGACTCCTCCAGCACGGGCGGATGCTGGATCCGATTAAGCTGAGGCAAAAGGGAATCACGAGATCCGGATATCTTCTCTCGATACAATACAAACGTATTGAAACTAAGGCCGTAATTTACCGGAACCAACGCCGCTAATACTCATGGATTAATACAAATTGTAAACTAACGGCTCCGCCGCGTCAGATACCGAAAGTGATCCAGCGTTAAGGCCGTTCTAAATGCTCTTATTGGCAAATAATTGAACCTGCCGGTCAGCAGTGCCTTGTATTTTGACTGAAAAACATGGATTTCGCACAGGACGCACAGACGCTATCTCTGAGCATGTCACATACACCCTCAAAAGCATAAAACAGTTACTTTTGGCTGGCTGTGTTCGTGGATTTTATGTTGGTGTTTGATATAGCTCCCATATACAAGACTAAGCTTGAAAAATGCAGAGTTCTATTAAAGATGTTGCATGTAGTCGAGGCGATACTGCAGGAACGCTCGGAGAGCATAGATAATGGAATGGTCTAGCTCCAACCAACCGGCGTTACACAGAGTAATGGCACGAGCCCTTTGCTACCCATATCTACTACTGAATGACCTGTCACCTCGTGTTCAAAATCCAGCGAAACAGGTAAGACGTTCACAACATTACGGTACTGGTACATCAACGATTCTACGATCTTTAGAAGAAGTTGGCTTCACATCTGGCAAGTTCTATGACATTGGTTGTTGAGCGATACAAACGAGACGAGAGGTCATGGGGATCAGTCACGGAGGCTGGCGTGCAGCTTACGATATGCTCCGTAGAGACACAATGGGCTTGATACATCTGAATAACTTCAAGTACTTGGCGATGATCTAGCCCTCGAATGGCCGAATTTTCATACGACGCATATCAAACAGAGCGCGACGACCGATGGTTGCAGGTATGGGAATACGTACGCCGTCGATACTTGCACGGCGCTAACCTTAAAATAAAGATAGCCTCGATTGCTTGTTAACGAATCTTGAATTACAAAATTTTGGAAACACAGACACAGCTGAAAAAACCCTTGTTCTTTTAAGTGCGCCGTGGGTCTATGTTCTTCATCAGTAAGCAGATATATGCGCTTCCTAGGCGAGAATCTGAGATGTAGATGAAGCTTTACATCATATTTGCCTATTCGAGGTTCATCAGTACATGGTAGAAAAACATGGTGGACATTCCGACTTTTTCGGCGACAATCCCGATTTTTTTACCCTGAACTATCTAGATCTATCGTTGTTATGCACTGTATCGTTAGTCTCCCAATGATAATTTATTCAGGCTATTACCATTGTTCGTTCTTTTCGGGTTATTACGAGTAGGTTGCTCGTAAGGATTTCCAATACCACGCACATAAAACGTACGGTTAAATAGGATGTTTCTAAAAGTCTTCTAATTTTTATTTTTCGTTATGGTAAATTTGCTCTATAGTTAGCTGATTTGATTTCTTGAAACTTTTTTAGGCTTTAAGAAGAGGATATGATGAAAATAGGAGTAACGAGGGGAATAGACGACACCTTCTATGTTTTGTCTAAAACTATGAGATCGTTTGAATTTTTAATGACAACGGAGACAAAATGACCTAGTCGCTTTGACTTGCGGACATCTCAAACATTGCGCAGTTTTAGAAGCGCGTAGTGAATTAATATCCAGATCCTCTGATTTACAAAAAAGACGCTGGATATTTCTCGCCATTGAGTACTGATTGAGCGTGGGGTCAATGTGGACAATTTTTTGTTGTTTCCCTATTACCACATCCGTAGTAAATTTTTCAGTCGTTGAGATTTTGCGTTGTTCTACGTAAATTTTCGTAAGAGCTGAAACCACTCTTTATGGATTTTCACGTTCACGGATTCTCAGAATTTTTTCATAAGTCATTTTGAATGACGATCGTTTGCGACAAAGTGATAACACCGGCAGTTCTGTGAACACACTCTTTTCCCTCAAAGGTTGCTACTGGCTCATTTTGTCACGAATCTACGATTGTTTTTAGTCTTACGTTGGCACAAACTTTTTTCCTCATATCCCAGCTGATTCCCCGTTCCTCTGCGTGTTTCTACTTCATAATAGTAACTTACAAGTAATAACCCCGTTGAGCGGTTCAGTACTGCCTCGCGCTACTAAAATGTTCCGAGAGGTAGTTGACTTCGTATCTTTTCACTTGTTAAAATGCTACTATTGATATAGGCGTCGATTTATTTGATTTCGTTAGTATCGTCAGACTAGTAAGGTAATCTCTGCGCGCCTACGGTACCTCTTGATATACTTGCTCTCAATAAATAAGGAGATACTCTAGTGGCGACCATTGGCATGACATGGGTTACATCTTCTTCTTGACACCATGACACAAAGCTACCCCCTTGACCTGACTCTAAGCACTAAATAAACTAGCTTATTACATCATGTCCTAACAGCTATAGCGCAAGTAGCTAGCCACCAGCACACATTTCCTGTTATTGTCTATCATTACAAATATATGAAGGCGTCAGCACACTGCTACCCATATGTACCCGATCCCAATGTATCATAGATGTTAGTTGTTGTAGTCAAATGTGTGTTCCTTCTGTAAAGATTTCGAAAGTTTTACTTTATATAATTATCAGATTTCTATCTTAAAAAGCACTATCATTTGATCTTAAGAGACTACAAAAGGATTTAAAAAATGCTCACCCCTACATCAAAAAATGGCAAAACAAAGAAATAGAAAATATATGTGAACAAGTTCCAAAAGTCTCACTAAGAATTAGAGTCTTTGATTCTAAAGCCGAAACGAGTTCTGCAAAAGAAATTTTTCGAGTTTTTTCGAGTTCGAGTGACAGTTAGTTTTAATTATGCGTACACATGTTATAGCCATCGAATGCAATTGTGAAACTTGATGAGAATGAATGAAAGCGAAAAGCGGATCTTCTTTCTATTTTATTACTAAGAACTGTTACGTGTATTTTCTTCACAGAAATAGTCGAAAGGGTTAGGTTGGGAGTACCGACATTTTCAAAAACATGCGTTGTTCTATTTTAGCCTGTATAAAGCTTATTATGGGCGCCGGTTTTCGACCACCTGTGATGTCGCCAGATAACTCAGCTAAAAGAATTGATCTTGAGTTATGCTAAGCCGTTCGACCATGTGGGATCAATGGCACTTCATAAATGCCTATGTTAAAGTTAGAAACCGTTGCGAACCTCCATAAGTGGATGCCACTTATCTTCGTACTGCGATTCCGTGGCTAAAATAAGATCCACTCCAACAAAATATACCCGTTCGTGTTTAATGAACCGTAGAAATGATTAAAAGCTATACTAGAATAGAAGCTCAGTAGAAGCCGATACTATATATATATTCGTTGTTATATGTCGGTTTGGTCCTCAGGCCATTGTTCTTGAATTATCTGATGATTCTCGATCTATTCTTTCGGTTTTCTTCTGGCAAATCCGAGCGTTCTCTTTCCATTAAAGCGCCCACAACTCAGTTTATCTCTCAACGCCGGCGCCAATCTGCAAGGCATCAGTTGCAGTTCTGTTATTTGCGGGCTAAGACAAAGCCACTTGTTTTTTTTTCTATCACATAAGTCTTTTCCAAGGAAATTCTAAAGAACGGCAAAGACAAAGCTCGCTAAAATTGCATCTAGAACCTATTTTCCATATACCCACTAAATTTGGGTATAAGTAATCGGGAGACTCAGTTTTGACACGTTGTCGGAACCAGAATGATCGGACTTCCTGAAAATACTCGCCAAGCAATCTTGGCAATTGTCGTAAACGGTATATTGCATATATTTTAGCTGCTTTTTATATGTAGGTAATTTTCTGAAAATCAACAAATCGTTTAATTTTTTATGGCTTAACTAGAAGAACATTAACCCCACTTGGTTCGACCTGCGTTCAGCAATTTTATAACCAGTCGACTAAAGAAGTCGACAATATCAGGGATATATTTTTTTTATTTCTACCATGAAAAAACCGGAAGTGTTTTCGGCACTTTTTTCCCACTGTCTCTACAGATAGAAGAAATAATAAAACCGAGCATTAGCCCCTGTGTTAAACGCAACTGGTGCAATGTTGTTGCCTTAATCCGAAAAGTACGCGAATCCTTTATAATTCTCGGTAGAAATCTTGGTACAGGAATCATCGAGCTGTTTCTAACCGTTTTTTTTTTTCAGCTGTATCATATGATATTATTTAATCTATGATTATCTAAAATGACACTTGACTAAAATGATACTTGTAAAAACGGTGAAAAAAGAAGAAAAGCTATATATGTATATATATATGTTTACTGTTTTCTGGCTAGATCGAAATCTTGTGTCTCAAGTAATATTAGTCGCATCGGGTTGGCGCTGGTGTTCTTTGACATCTAAAGTTTGGTGGCAGCAGATATGCCAAAATCGTTGGAATGCCTTTGTTCAAACTTGGGGTAGAGCACTTTGACTATAAGTAAGATTTCCGTAAAAATTTGCTATTTTGTACAATTTTATTACAATAAAAACGTAAATTCTGAAAAAATCGAGGTTTATAATCAAAATATCTTATTGGAAGGTACGGTTTAAAGATGATTTTGTCGTTTTTTGCCGTTTTGGAAACTTCGATGTCAAAGCTATTCCCCGTAGTAATCGATTAAATACGAAGAAAAATAATGAAAGCACGGCGAAAATCGAGAGACTTGCGTAGGCGTGTTAGGTACCGATTGTGTAGTCTTCATCTTGTACACCCCGAGATACCGAAAATACTCGGTATTTTCACGGAATCAAACGACCCGTTGTTTTAAGAATGAGCTGATAAGCACTGCGAGAGTACGTTCTTGATCCAGAAGAGTGGACGGCAGTGTTCTGACTTGTGCCCCGTCGATTAACCCACGGGTACGCGACCATTCTGAGTACACCTTAGATGACGGAATGGCAGGGATCATGTCAACCCGAACGCAACATCAACAAAACCAGCAGTGCAAATATTCTATTCACTGAGCAACAAGCAATATATACGTTTACCATAGTATCTACCAATACTTGAAAACGGCTACCGCAATAATCGCACTCGAAAGAATTGCGACTAAGCAATGTGAAGGCTTGCGCGAGATAGCAACGAGCGTATGCGAGGAAATCTTTGTATATCTGTAACATAATATACATATCGCCATAATATCGTTAATTTTACAAGATTAACGATAAGGCTAATCTGACAATCGACCCAGCAGGTCAATGGTGCTATAGGGTACGGTTACATCAGACTGGCCAATGAAGCATCTTATTGGAATGCTTGGACTTGTGTGCTCTGGGGAATGAACTTATGGGTCTCGTGATCCTCATATTTTATTCAGTAGTAGAGCTAGAACGGCAAATATTAGCCTTAAGAGTGAGGCAGAAACATGTCGAAAACGAGTCGAAGCAGAAACAGAGAGGTGCGAGACATTTCTGAGAGATCTTCCGATGATCCGATCCCTCCTTTGCCACGAGAAACAGCGCGAGTGGGAGGGGACAGCATTGTGTAGTCCCACTGAGGATAATTATTTTTAAGAAAACATTAGTCTTTAATCGTCGTGCCGCAAATAGATATAGGCAGTGTAGTGTGTGAAACAAAGTATGTTTGTACCACCAATGGACGAAATTGTGTGTTTTTACAGGCTGGCTACCAGGAATACATGGCATTTGAAGAAGACAGGTCTATTAACAAGTTAAAGTTGTTTGGAGACGTTAATCACTTTGCGTCCAAAATCGGCTGCCATATGCTCTCCGTTTTTCTCTTCGGCCAAAATTGTCGAGTGGCAAACAATATTATTGCGAAAAAAAAAACGAGTCAAGCAAATAAGGATTTTCGGTTTTCTTGCTATCACAACGCTCGGTCACCAAGAACGAATGTCACAGCTATAAAGGTGACGTCGCCGAGTATATTGCCTCTAACATTGCCAGGAGGATAAGGTCTTTTCTAAGCGTAAGAACCCTGAAAACGGGAGGAGTTGGAGCAAGAAATTATTCTCTCAAGGGCTGTCAACGACAACAACACATTGTGGACCTGAACAGCAAACCCAGCTGATTCAACTACTTCTGCAGAACCGAATGTATCAGCAGCCGTGTCAGCTTAAAAGAACGAGTCACCGCCAGACGAAGTCACTGTTAAGGAACCACCGTAGGGAAATGGGCTACGGCCATAGGGTCTAATTCCTCGGCGGTCGAAGACTCCTGAAAGCAGGTTCTGGCATCATCGATAAATGGAGAACCGGGCCTTTTACGCAACAGCATAAATCATCGCAGCCATTCCGGAGGTCGACCACGAAGTTTTCGGCGAGGACGCATTATGGAGAGACGCTAAGTAGTGCACAGTAGAATTGTGAGGAACTCTGGCTCGCCTCTTCCAGGGAAGCCTGTATAATATAGCCATCCTTGTACTAACCGAAACTTGGACCTTTTAATTTACCGCTTTTTTCCATAATAAAAAGGAATAGATTACAGCGCCCTAGTGAAGGCATCTCCGTTTTTTATAATCATAAGATAAGCGACCTCGCGCCATGCCTAATGGAGAATGACGTCATTGCCTTATGTGGCCGCCAACAGTCTTTTTAGCAGCTTATGTTCGGCTGGCCGATTTGGAAGTAACATATGTACTAATGCTTCTCCTCTAGTTATTGCTAACACTCGCCTCGAGCAGTCCGACTCGAGCCGCATTACGACTCTTCTAGACACGATTGCAGCTTTGGTTGCTGAATAGTCAATCCCACCTCTTCACCGATTCTCATTGTTGTATTTGACACGATGGAACCGGGATTACGATCAAGTTTCAAAATGAAAATCATTTCCTGTTAGAGAGCGCAAACGTTCGTACTTACGGCAATGGCAATAGACCTCGTTGTCTATTGCCATTGCCGTAAGCACGTCTAAAACGTAAGCCTATCTAAGTTGTATCTGCGCAGGCCGTCAAACGTCGGACTCTGTCTAAATGTAAACCCACTTCTAAAACAGACCGACACAGTTTTCTCTTGCCTCTAACTTGGTAAATGCAAAAACCTGTGCGCAACGTCTAGTCGAAATATGCAGTCTATAAGAAGCATTTCTATTCCAATACAACCTGATATCCTTTACCAACACTTTGCAGTGCAGGAAATAACGTAAAACCTAGGAAGTATATGCAATTAGGAAGTCATCGGTCCAGGTAGGGTCCGCAACGAGCATCTCAAATATGTCGTCGTTCTAATGCTGTGCTGAACTAACTGATTTAATAAATGATTATATCGTGGTACACACTCAGCTCAGTAGAGAGACGTTATTAGTGATCTCTAAAGGAAAGGGCGACCCTTTTGCACCATTATCATAGCGCGAAACAGTGAAGAAGAATGTTTGCTATAAGTTGCTCTCCGACCTGCTGGTTAAGAGACTGAATAACTACTTAGAAGGCGTACACGTCATGGCAACAAAGCAACATGGGTTTTGGAGAAAACGCTTTACTGAAACGGCGTATAGGATTGTGATACCAGGCGTAAACGGACCACTGGCCACGCCGCATAATTCGCTATCCGTTCCTCGACTTCGAAGCAGCCTTGCACTCGGCGCCTATGCAAAAGGCTATGTTCATGCTGCGCGAGAGAGATGTCCTTATGAATGAATCTTTTTGCTGCCATTCTTCAAAAGAATAGAATAACTATCGGTGACAAAGTAGTCGAACTCCCGCTTTTCATACGGGTAACTAACCTGACTCGAGTGAACAATCTGAACCTATCCTTATGCTTCATCTTGTTGAAGTGCCTCCTTCATAAAGAAAAGGGCCACAGAGGTTAGTCGAAGTCATCTTATGTACAGCTAACTTAGTAATATACGGATTTGACAGGTTTCAAGTGCAGCAAGCTTTAGGGCGGATTCACAGAGCAATCACACACTTGAAACTGACTGTAAATTTGATCAAGACAGAGGCGATGAAGGGGAGACAAGATAGTGGCCGTAGACACTTCTTTTGTCAGGTTGCCTCTTGCCTATATAAACCGATTTCCGTAGTTGTGGCTGTCATTATCTACAAATAGCAGAAGTTTCACTCTGCACATCACCGAAAAATGTAGGGAAAATGTACCGTATAAGGAATCAAATAGCGTCACTGCTTGGGCCTATTTATTCAATTTTAAAGTAATTCCTTTGGGAACGTATGGAATACGTGTCACTTAAGAGGAGTTTTGAACAATTAAATCCAGTCAGAGCCTCCCTTTTCAAAAGGGCTTGAGATTACATATGGTGACCCAAAATCGCATCGCGTGTCTAATAGCTGACCCTCTACCGCCCTCAGGGGACCGTCATCGTTTTGAGCTCCCAGAAACGAAAGCTTTCAAGACGAACGTTAGAAACTGGAAGCAAAAATTCGCGGAGATTGGTATAAGAATAAGGTATAACGAATGGAAAGGAACTAACTGGCTAAACAGGCATGTCATCACTCGCTTTGCCGTGCACGGGTTCCACCATACATTCTGCAGGAAATTAGCTTTCTTACAGACGATAGCCTACAGAAGATAGATTACCTAGACGATACAGGTAAGTACCTCAGATGCGTTGGAAGTTGTGATAAATACGATGCCGCTTAATACTCTGTGATACTTTCTCTCGGACATCTGGCAAATTTCTCAAATATTTTTTATAAAACTTCAACAGATTCATATTACCGATACAACGCAGACTGTTCCTAAATGATTTTATATACGATCTCTGATATTAGGATATTGTATTGTTGATCTGTATTTTTGAAATTTTGATTGCAAAGGTGAATAAATAGAATTTAATCAATGGTGTAGATTTAGTTTGAATTAAAGGATGCTCATAATTATTTTTCCCAAAAACCACAGAAGTTTTAGACTGATGGTGCTACGAGAAAATGCCAGAATGTCATCGACCAATATAGGTGAGTATTTAGATAATGAAAAAAATATTTATAAAAAGATTATCGCTTCAACTTTGGCCTAGTATATATATACCAGTATAAATACCAAATAGAAAAATCGTATACACAGTGGAGTCTGCACCTCACAATTGGAAAGGCTTACGGTTTACACATAGGTAATTACCTACATGATATATAAGAAATTTAGAAAGAGAGCACGTGCCGCTCTCAGGCAGTAAGTATGTGCACAGAGTCCTGTGTATGGTACAAGATTGATTAACTTTTGATTTTGTGTTACTATGACCTATTTCTTCAAGGCTTCTTTTATACTGATGAATGATGATCTGAAGAAATACTTAGCATTAACAAGGACTGTGGAGTTTGAAGCCTGCGTTCGCTGAGTGATACTTTCGTCGTTACCAAGTAAGGTTTCGTAAATTATATTCTTTGGAATTGGGAAGCCTATATCCAAGTTTTGGCGATATTAGTACAAGTTTTGATAGGCTTAACATTAGCCCTGAAGGTCTGTTAACTGAGATCTGTTTACGTTAAGACTTTCCTTCTTATGGAAGCCTTACCGTCGTAGACAAACATACTACCATTAGCATAGGTAACTAGGTGGAGCATACAAATTTCTCTCATGATCTTCTCTAATAAAAAAAATGTATACAGAGAGGTGTGGCATTTTCTTGAGCTTTAATTAGCTTTGACTAATTGACCAGTAATTGAGAGACAGGTAGTACACATAAAGAAAGCACCCTGTCGGGTAGTGTTGCACGTCCAAGGACCTTAGCCCGTTATGTCAAAATGTCGTCACTTCTGATTGGCAATTAATAATTTATGCGTACCTATGCTTCGCATGCGGGATGAGCTAGCTTTCTCGGTAGGCAACTGTGAAATACGGTAAAGCAACGTCTCACATCTTAACCGCTTGCTGGCCTGAACCTTAAAGCGGTCGTCTCATTGTTGGTGCATATAAAGTATTTTCATGTTCGAAATAATCTCCAGAATTCTTTCGTTGTGCCTAGAGAATTGTATATTCATCATATTTGTAGAACATCGGGATTATGGTAAAATATAACTACCGTAGATGGTAGCGTACCGACCAAAGATAGAATAGGTCAGCAGCCATTTTACCATGATGCTCGCCTCAGGTGCTGTTGTAACCTTCTAGTTGTAGAGAAGCGAACCCAGTCCCTGTTGTGTCCATAATTCTTCGCAGATCGGCTTTGATATTAGGGGTAGTCTATCCTAGTTGACTCGAACCATCATTATAATATATTTCAACAATTAATCGTTCCCAAATTAAAAAACTGCGCATGGTTGAGACTGGAATGTATATCCGTAATAATAATAATTAAAATGTGGCTCTGCAAAAATTGCAAGTGCTGAAAGATACACTTGATCAGCGGTTTACTTGACAAACCTGCTACCAATTTTATAAAATGATATCGCATGTCGAGAGGCTTGGTGCGCTTATAACAGGGAGCTTCTTTAGTCAGCTTAGGGTCTAACGTTACATTTTGGCTTAATCCGGTTAGCACATCCAGCAAGTTTACGATCGTCAATAGGGGGCCGTTGATAAGAAGCTGCCCAGTGCCAGCTTCGAAAGGAGTGTCGGATATGTTATTGTTCGTAAAGCTCAATGGTTTCCTTTTTAGATGTGCGAGCGGTGAATGAAAGCGTGAATGTGTCTTTGTTGATATTTGAAGCCTGGCCAAACTGGTTCCGAATAGGATTTGCGTCTATCGATGGTACACATATTAAACGTTTTCGAAATTGAGACTAATCTGAATAACTTCACTCATCGCTACCCGCAGATTTTTAAAATAATTCAACTTCGAATTATGTAAGGGTATACTGAGCCAAACAAGGGAAATGAGGAATGACAACGTTATTAGTAATCTTCACTTTTATTTAGCTAGGAGGAGCTGACCCAAACAGGAATTTTCCTCCCGCACGAGGTGCCTGAAGAGTCTGTACATTATTATGGATTGCGGTAACATATTGGATACTTGCGTTGCGAGCACAGTAAATTATTTAATAATTGTGACTTATTATTTTTATCTTACTGATATCGCTTCGCGTTTCGCAGACAAATAGGTGGTTTAAGTTTAGTTGGCCTAACTTGTAAAATTTAATACATTTCACGGAATGTTAAATGATACTAAATGATCTATCAAAGGGTATTAGATTTTATGTAAACTAACAATCACGTTGAAAAACAAAAAAAACCGTTATAATTAAGGATAAAATGTAATATGAGTTAGAGCGAGTCGTGCAGAAAAAACAGTCGTATCATATTTGATTTGTGGTCAATGGCATTGTGTAGAGAACGAAACGTTTTCATCTGCCAAGCTCACACTATCGTAAAACTCGCGCGTGTTCTGGATCCCGCGTTCTGGACCCCTTTATACAAGAACAATCTGTCAGAGGATTAATTTACAGCTTAGATCAAAATGTAGAGGTTTAGGATCGCCAAATTTCTTCTTCATAATCATCATAGATGTCTCAAAATCTTAGTGGTTTACAGAAGACTTTATAAGCGTTGTTTTTATGCGAGGTTTTAGTAGCGAGAAGGATGAACAAATCCAGAACTTAAAATATTCTTACAATTCGGTTCTAACCCTGTATGACATTCACGTTAGCAGCTTTGATAAGTGGACGTTTTTCAAGAATAAATCTTAATAAATCTTAAATAAAGCGCCATAGTGTCAAAACGTATCGGCCATTTTACGCATAGATATACTAGGAGGTTCCCATGGTGAATATTTCATATCTCCTGATATTAATTTGACATCACGTAATTCTAAATTTTGAAGGTTCCCAATTATGTTGGCTAACCTCCCGAGATAGTTGAAACTCTTTGTACGTGGAAGCATAACAGCGTTTCTATAACCGATAAAAGAGCATTTGTCATGTTTTTCATTTATTTGTTAGCATTCATGGCACAACTGAAAGCAGTCATGGTATTTAAGTATGGTAGATACTGTGGATTAACAATGTAGATGAAAGTGTGTAGACACCGGGGCCTTCCAGGCGCGATATAAGATCCTATATTTTCGTGTTTAATATTTTTTTAACAACATCTTTATGAGCTACTTTTGTACGGCCTGTCAAGTCGAATTCATATATTACATATTATCTTTATGAGTCTTGAGTCCCATAGAGTATTTCTAGCGCCTTTAAGGAGGGAAGGAAAGAAGCTTGAAAGCCAGCTCATCTAAGGTGTTAATGCCGTTACAGTGATTCTTCGAAAGACACTGAACTTTTTATTTGGTAGAATATGAACTTGTAATTATTCTGGTAAAGTAAAGACTTGTAAAAGCTATCGAAAAGATTCTATATACAACCCGAATGATATAAAACTATTGTTAAAAAGAGATTGATCGGTTGTTATTAATTGTTATTAGTTTTTATCGTTATTATTGGCTAAAACGTCTATGGTGGCTTCCGGGAGTCCAACTTTGATACACCACTTTTTACTGTGGAAGGTTTCGAATAAGTGTAATGACGTTCAATTCTGATTGTTTATGTAAAGTAAAACTATTTAATTATCTAGATTAGACTAAACCTTTAAGTGGCGTAAAGGCTTATGTCGCTGGGCGTCAGTTGATTTCGTAAAAAAGGCAAATGAAATTTTATAATATAGCATTATGTAAGTCCTGTAGTCGAATCGAAGCTATTATCGTATTAGAAGGGTGCAGAGGGTTGGGCTCATAGAGCGAGTTTATGATCAGCCTACGGACTAAGTCGCAAGGTGTCTCACCGTAGTCAATATAGAAATTTTCTATAGAGATTATTATCCTATATATTATAGAGATTATTAAATTCTCCGACGGCTTTCTATTCTTTCTGCCTGTGAGAGATGTGGCAACTTCACCATGGTGCAATGATCGTACTGACGTGATTGAATACTATATTAACGAATGTACAGCATTCGTGGTTTTCAACGGTAACACAGCTGTGCTAATTGTTCAGACCTGTCCATATAGGTACAGATGTATATATCCGGGTACATGCGTGCGCGCTACCGTCAAACACTGCTATAGTAATAGTATGTGAATCTACGTATCGGGTCCCGCTAGCACCACTGTGGTCTCTCGAACGTTCCCTTTTTCTTTCCTGATCCTGTGATCTCGGACACCAGATATCTATCCGCCCTAGAGAATCTATCGAATGCATGCAGCATGTTTGCCGTCCACCTCTGTCTTCTTCATCTCGTGAGCACTCACACTAATCACTGGGTGAGCGTGGGTGACCTTGGAAGCACATCAAATAAGAAGAGTTTGTTTGTACAATTAACGAGTCCCGATCGTGTCAATGGATGGCCTGGATAATAGCGCTAGCAGATAGACGATTGGTGTTAAGAGGAACAACAAGGACAGGAAACTCCATTTGCGCTCCCTGCTGACAGTGCCAACAATCTGCTGGTCCTTCTTGTCCAAGTTATCAACAAACAAGATGCAAGTTCAAAGCTTCGCCCTGGGACTTACTCTCTTAGTAAGTTGTTATTCTCCAATGAATGTGCGTTGTGCAATTTTTCCCCTTGGAATATTTATGTAGTGCTAGATCGACTACTCGTTAGCGGTTATCCAGTTGGACATTATTTTAGGATGACTAAGTTAATAATTTAAGTGTAAGCGTTTAGATGCTATCCCTAGAATGGAAAACACTGACTCAACCACCTTCACCTTGATAATATTTTGAATAATAGACGTTGCTTTCAATAGGTTAAATGTCTAATTAAAACTTGTTTTGCCAGTGTTCAGATAAAACGTACTTTAGCCCACGAAGTGAACGAACTTGAATATTAACTTTTTCTTAAAAGCTAGGAGCGCTTTAAGCTTTTTGGCTGAAGAGAAAATGTGATGCTCTGTCTGCGTGTGTTGCCGCATACTGTGATGAATGTAAGGATAAGTTACCACGGTAGTATTCCACACGAAGGAAAGAACTCTTACATCACATAATTTCATAACATGAGTAAATTTACTCATGAGTGACGGTTCCTGGTACTGCTGAAAATTTTATAATGCAACACATCGCAAGCCATCCCCCAATATTAGTTTAAATAATCTCCTCCCAGAAAAAGTTATTGGTCTAAAGAGAGGTGCGTTCACTTGCCATTTATGTATACTGTGGCTCTAATGTTTCCTACGACAGAGGCTTTCAATGGTTCTAGCAGACTGTGATTAACTGTTCCTATTATACTAGCGAGTTACAATCGGTTTAGCAGTTTTTTGTAATCTTTGAAGCTACATTAAAAAAATAATTTTCAGCTGTAAACTAAGCGCATTTTGACCTCGAAATTGTTGCTGCTACTTCGTTTCCTTTTACCTTTCTTTTCGAGGTAATATATCCTGTCAGAAAAAAGCCCAGTGCTTCGTGCTAATCCATTGAGATTGCAACATTTTGGCTTGTTCCCGCACAGGAGGCATATGTTTTCGATGTGTTTTGTATTCATTTGTGAGACCAAATACGAAATGCTGGCCGGTACAAAAAGATACTTCTGACAGAGCCCTTTCATTATTTATTTCACGCCAATATAAAAATGCCAATGGCTTCCGTGACTACAAGCTAGTAAAAGTCATTTTGAAAGTTTGATAGACGTTTACAAAAAGATTATCATTTGAACGGGAGTTGTTGTCGAGTTGGTGTCGAGTGGTTGTTATATTTTCATATTTCTGAATAGATCTTACCGTGTTAATTCAAAATATCTCCCTGTATTTTATTGTGATTAGTACTTTTGTTACTCTACGAGTACAGTTTTGCAAAAAATAAATTAACTGTGTATATTTAGAGATAATCGGTGCGCTATTGCTACGCTTTGATTATATTAAAATTGTGTAAAAGCACATACCGGAACAATGCGACATATGAACACCATGTAAAAAATATGTTTAATATGCTTACGTTGGCAATGAGTGTAGTGCCGCAGATGACTGAACCTTGTCGAGAATTAATTGTGCTTCTGAATAATAAAGTGATTTATGTTAACAAAGCCGCTTTAAGTTCGATCCACAGCTAAAAGTTACTGATTTTTTCGAATCATTTGACCTGTTAGTATTAGTAGGTGTGTTGCAGCAGGTAAGTAATCAGCGAAAACATATGTATAATCGAATTATATGCAAGCTAATCCCCAATGGGCTATAAGCATTAGACCCTTAAAGGGATTTCAGAGGCATTAGTGGGTAGGTTAAGTAAATGTGATTCAATCGAATTCAAAAACACCTTCATGAAACCAAAAGGTATTTTGCGATGTGTACTGCAGAAGTAACTGCCATTTATTATATCCCATGTAAAATATCCTAAAGTGAAGGAAGCCTTAAGTTTTGGTTTGTTCAGTTGCCTAAACGCCTATACTGGCAACTCTACGCTCTAGCAGACGATATGATGTCATTTTGCGCAGCTGGTCAGGCTGTGTTGCGCAGAATCATTGTGCATATCTCGTATAGTGGTACGACTCGCTACTACTTACAGATGTTCTCTGTCAGAACATGTGCTGGAAATTATTATGTAACTCATTATATTTATTGATGAGTCACACGTTTTGATCTTCACAACGCTTCCATCAGCCATAAGTACTAAACCATAAAGATGCGAAAACAAGTGTGTTTATTGATACACGATTCCTAGAAAAAGAGGATATTAAATCAGTTAAATACAACGTGTTCACCTTTGCTGTTAATTAATAACACAGTACACCAATATCAAAATGAGTATATAAAACACTGCATCATATGAGTAATACAAGTCTTGTTGTGTTAAGCAAACTGGCTTAAGAAATTTGCTAGATATCCTAGAGATGGTTTAAGTGGGTAATGAGCAACATGATGTCTAGTATAATTTGTTTTTCGAGCACCTACATGTATCGTTAGGCTTATGGAAACCCCCTGCAGACTCTACGGTAGAACCCATGAACGGCAAAGCAAGTGACATTTAGCCAGTTAGTCACCCTTCTACTCGTTATTCCTTATTGCACCCGAATCAAGGAAATTCCCATCGATCTCCGCGAATTTTCGCTCCGAGTTTTTAAGGTCAGTCTTGAAGGCTTCTGTTGCTAAGAGTTTCGAAACGACGATGTAATCCCTCGGACAGCCGGAAGAATCGGCTGGAAGATACGCAAGGCGATTTCGGGTCTTCCCTTTAATAGACTTTTAGAAGTAAGGTTCGCATTCTGCCTAACTTTGGTTTGCGCCTGCGTACACCTTCACCTGTCGATGTCTTTCAACCTTTGATAATCTGGCAACAAACTATAAAACTATATGTTCACACCCTCAATAGAATGAGAGTGCACTGAATATGGAGCAAATTGACCTATTAGCACAGAAAAAAGTTGCGGTCAAAGTTCTGTTAAAAAACAGCAAAGGCCAGACCTTACCTAAGTACGACCGCCAGTGATGAACCGAAAACAGTAGACGATGAAAAAATTACCAGGGCAAAAACAAGTGAGGCTACAAGACCTATCAGTGGCTAAGGCTATCAGTGTAGATGCATCAAGTTTTAACACCAGCTGGCTAGAACAGCACCGTAGTCAATTTAAGCCTATGGGTGCAAGAACACCCAAACCTGTGCTAGTAGCCGAGGGCAGCAACGTGAAATAGCTTAAGAGGCATTCACTGAATGAGATTAGTGTAGATGACAGGTATGACGTAAACAACAACAGGAAGCCGCCATGTGCATTGCAAAAAAAATCTAAGAGAATCAACATTATGTCCATCATTAAGGTACGGCGGATTGACAAAATTGTTCTCCAAAGGCAACAATATAAATACCAAATACCGCTCAGTCGAACCCCCACTGATGGGTTGATTATATTGTGCTCCCACCCCGCGCTCCGGACCATTATTCGGCATTCCTTTTTACATTTAAAGCACAACTTCCTTTTCTTTCTGCTTTGGTACTTTTTAAACTCCTTCTACCTTAGACTCGGGATTAGTGTAGATTGTAGGTATGAGATTAGTCTAGAAAACGTAGAAATAAGTATTGGCGCAGGACCGGTGGTGTGAATTAAATGCGTTCTATTTGCTGCAGTCGAAAAACGTTTACTAAAGCCACACGATACAACTGTAGCCAAAAGGTAGAAGTCATGCCCTTATCCACAACCGGAAGTTACACAAAATAGCCTTTTCAAACTACCAAAGCCACTTTTGTGAATTACCGTGCTCGAAATGGCCACCGCCTATTAATTATTTTTCTATACGCTACAATAATAGTGCAAACAATGATCAATACAATGAACTTCAGTTTGCCCGTACTACTAACAAGGTCGTCAGAAATAGCGTAAATTAAACGCAATGTTTTCGCCAGTTAAGTAGCACAGATACAAAAATCATGGAGGCTGCGAAGGGAAGCACTACCTATCTCCTTCCAATCGGAGTGGAAGTCAGTCAGGTTCACAGAAAACAATTGGCCTTTGCAATGCTCTCGTATCAGCTAGACCCCGATGTTAAAATCAATCTTTCCTACAACGCGGCTTAAGTAGTGCACAGGAGAACCTTAAAATATGGGAAGGTTAACCACAGTAGAATTATAAATGCTCGAGCGGCAGATACGAGCTGCATGGTACCAAGCAAAGAAACTAGAATTGAATGCTTACTGCTCCGACTCAAAAAATTACTATAGGCACAAATGTAAACATGCCAGGCCAGGCAGAGCCTGAGCATCAAAAAATCCGCCCAAAACCATATATTGGTAATCTTTATAGGATCCTTCCGTACCTAAGCGCATGGTTTGAGGATTGTAGTGCTTATCAAACGCAGCTGGAGCTGAACTTATACGCAATGACTAAGGCGATCAAGCAAGCCATGGCTGCGAAAAACAGCTAGGAAAACCAAATAATATAAGCTTTTGGTACGCAGCTATTGGCTGCTATTGGTGAGTAATGCTAGATCATATCGGAAGCACTTCCGGACGAGCATCACGAATTCCCCATAAAGCCGTACGCCTTACCAGCCTGTTAAATATTTTTAGATGATATTAAAAAGCCACTTCTAAAAAAAAAGTCAATTTGCGTATACTGTGTTCGTAGACTGCTGGAGTTGCAAATTCAGATGTTTGAAAAGTTGATTAATCATGGAGTGCTTATTAAGTTACTTAATTTCCTCAAAGCTTTTTGTTATTTGGTAGTGTTATATTAGATGACGGAGCAACCGGACACTGGCCTATTAACCGGACAAACGAATTTCCCGAAGAGAACATTTTTTATCCATTGTTATCCGTTTTACTAGTTGCCAATGTTCTGCCACGGATGAAAAGCTAACATCTGTCAGTAACGGTGCTTCTGCAGGCGGACAACCTTCTATTAAATGGTGACCACCGGGATCATCTGCAACAAACGCTAGCGAATTTTGCCTATTATGTCACGAGTATTCGAGAGAACTATCACACAGAAAATGAAATTCAAGCAGGGTAGCTTTTGCTTAAACGACCGTATATTTGAAATCGTTCAGAGTACAAATCGAGAAAAAGATGGAGAAACCGTCCGCATACCTACATCGATCAGCAACCGACAAGGCCTCCATCCAAAAATAGTATAAAGCCCTTCCTAAAACAAGGAAGTACAAACGTTACTCTAGGGCAACCAGGTAATATGAAGAACGATTATCTGCCGCGCTCCTTGTGCCTTTCGATCGAATTAAGCCCGCCTTCGTAATAAGTGCTCCGGACCTTACGAAAATTCGATAATCTGTTTGTCTGCAGATACGTCGGTGCCCATTGAAAAACCCCTGAAGCAACACGCACTGCCTGAAACTCAGAAAAGGATTGATACTAATTTCGAGTTTTTTTCTATAACGAAACCAATGAATCATCATAAGTGCTTGGAAAATGTCGCTAGAGAAAACCGTTATATAGTTTATATATATAACGTTTTCCTTGCGTGACGGACGGTAACTGAGGTCATCGTGCCCTCCATATCATGGAAATTAAATAATAGCCTACCGACAGGATTAATACTGTAAAATTCTTAATGTGCTCTGTGTATTAGATTGCATATCTTACAAAGTTTACATGTATATTTAGTTACCATTCACTTGGCTTTGTGAGCGAATACTATAAATTAGGGCCCATTGTCGGCTACAAAACCCTGTACCGTAGACTTATTGTTGTTTTGTAAATTCTCTACACTCTACTTTCGTTCTGTTATTTGAGACAGATAATACGTGTAAAAATCAAAGCGGATACGATATTTGAGTTATTAATTCGGTAAATATGGTTGTTGGCCATCTTTTTCACGTTCTTGCCCTGTAGATACAATAGACGGTAAGTTTGCTAAACAAGTTTATCTGTTAAAAGTATTGGTTTTAAATCCCATTTTTGAGGATTTTAAAGCACACATTTGAGAAACACATACAAGACATTAAAGATCAGATTAAAAAAATGGGGAAAATTTCTAATCTTTGAAATTTGTCAAAATTGCAAAAGAGTAGCTTCAGACCGAATAGAACTAGTAATAGATTTCCGGAATTGTCAGGAAAACAAAACAATACTGGAATTTTAAATACTGATGACCATAAGGAAGGTAAAGTTTTCAAGGCAGTCTTGCAGCGTCGCTGTTAATTAATAAACGCTCGTCAACCGAAGTACAATGCTCTTTCAGTATATGACTTCTCTCAAAATATGTATAAAAAGTGAATATATCTCTCAAGCTTCTTGTGTGCATAGCTTTACCCCGGATCTTATTTGATCATTTTTAACCGAAAAACGGCACATATGATAGAGTAATTGCCACAGCTGTGCGGTTACTAAATTCAGCCCAAGATGAGATCACTCGTTCAAACTATAAAAAAGGTTTGATTACATCAACTTTAACTTTTTGAGGCTTTTGACAAAATAGATTTATGTGCGACTTCAAGTGTTCACAAATTGCCACTAACTCCTTTTTTCCTTTTTTTTTTCTTTTCTTGGATATGTGAGAACTTATTTTACATACAGGCCAACAGCAGCCTTAGTAAATATGGCTCTTGTTCATTAGGTGTACCTCAATTTGTTGTGGGCCAATTTTATTTAGTATACACAGTTTATACATAACGTATTTGACTCTTGTAATACTTAGTCATAAGTAATCTATGGGCAAATCAAAACTATATGGCTTTTCTACATGCGAAAATTTGCAGAGGGTGATAAACGCAGTACCAAGATGATGTCTGATTATACCCGATCTAAAATGCGCGGCATTTTGTCTCGAAGATTACAACAGCTTTTCCATCGAATCAACGCTTATTCTCATGCAGTTAGATGTCCTGAATTATCTGTATTTCAGACCTTGATTTTAATTATGGTATAATATTCAACAACAAATGTTTTTCTACGCGCTGGTCTGTAATGCACTTTTTCGTACTTTCATTTTAAAGACGCCAGGGTATTAGCTTTTTATACGAACCCAATCAATCCTGCACACATTTCCAGTCATGAAATCGAATGAAAAGGCTACGTAGAGTCAATATTGGGTACGTGCAAAGCAAATTCACGAGGGATATGGTTTATCTAATGCAAAGTGGATTGCTAGAGGGTGAATCCATGCCCGTTTTCAATTTTCACAACGCAATAGTTAGATTGCTAATATTGCTTTATTGACATAAATTTCCGCAAAATATAGTGTATGGGCAGACTCGAATGAATGGCTTTTTAAAATCAAACAAATGTGTAAATATTTCAATTTTTAGACATAGCTTTATTCATCAAACAGCACTGGCAGTTGCTGTTACAAGAATGGACAGAATTAATCGTGTCTCTCTTCCCGCATCGCTTGCAAGTTGTCTAAATAATCCGTGTTATACTAAAACGTTTATGATCTGATGTTTATTTTCTCTAACGTTTTTATATTAACTGGAAAAAAAAGCTGATAATGGGGACAGAAAAGGTTACATAAATATCTATTAATACCAAGTAGTGACGGAATAATATTGTGTAAAACGTCGCCTTGGTTCATAATAAGGATATCTTTGACTCCCTGAGCTTCCAAGATAATAGCCTCTTCGAGGTACCGTTATTTTTTTACCCACAAGATGTTCTTCAATCATAGATTATTTCACACGCGTCCTTAAGGGCATCTGCAAGCATCTCCGCAAGAGGTGTTCCAAACACGACTGATCATTTCTTATGGAATGTCGACATTCGCGTGAACGATATACTGAACCAGAGTTGTAATTGCGAATAGGTATTGCCACAAGCATACGATTCATCATAGAGAGCCCTAAGTATTTTTTCAGGAACTGCCTGAATAAGCTTACTAGCTGCATGGTTTTAGAGATATGGTTCTTGTAGCAAACAAAGTAATGCAAAAACTTACCGTAGCACCCAAGTATTAAGAATAGCTGAAATTAGCCATTGAGTCTTTCCCGACACGAGCAGACGGTAAAATCTCTCGTAATTGCATTTTAAGGGAAAATTTTTTGCGACTTCGACGAGTTAACTGTAGAAGCGCTCTTAGGAGACTAAAGCTGTAACTAATACTACTAATGTTTGTCATCTTTAAAAATTAACAAGATTTCACGAGCATAACTCAGCCGCTGAGAGTCTCAGTGACAGTTAGGAACCGGCATATAGGCGGCCACGTATAGACTAAAGAGCACGCAATGGTGTTACGGTACCCTGAAGAAGACAAACCGCGGTGCCGCGGCCGACACGTGCTAAGGAGGCCCTTCCTTCGGCAAAAAAAAATTCTTACAACGAGAAACCACTAGAAATAAATCCAGGAAAACCGATATGTTCCACTGTCATCAATAACCACTTGCGACGAATCGACGAAGGAGCCGTTGGAGCAATCAGAGCGTACCATAATCACTTTACGACCTTACCTACACCTTGGATGACTATTTCCAGCCATGAGGCTCCAGTACAGCATTCTGTATATTTCGTCCTATCTCTGAAATTCCTTCGTCTGCAATCAAACAGTGGTGCAACATTATTTGGCCAAGGTAACTAAGGGCCATAGCACATGTTCCAAGGAAACTCGCTCGTACACAATTTGAAGGGTAGACCCTTGAAATCTGTCATTATGAGCAATTTGAAATGGTGATGACGCAGCCCACTTGAGCAGCGCGATCTCTGAATTGTTCGATAACCTATTCGGATTGGTACTTATGTGGATAGCACATATTTCCCAAAGTTCTGACAAATCTCTTGCTATAGCAATCAGTACCCCACTGGTCCAACCGTTGAATGAACCGGTAATCTAAGCTAAAAAATTTGCATTGGGCTGCCAAACATACTGCGGCCTTGATCAAGTCTCCTGTAAACAATTTATGAGAGGAGAAAAAAGTCGCATCGTTTAGTAAAGCTGTTCCTTTGATGAGACGAGTGTTCCCAATCGCATTGAAGTAATACGCACGAAATTTGGTATATTGGGTTAATAGAGGCGCTCGATCAGTAGACTCTAAAAATTCAGTTTTCAGATCCTCCCGAAAACTAACACCTCTTATTTGTTTTATGCCAATCTTTTTGGATCTGTTGCTCTAAATACTGCCTTAGACATTATTTCTAGGTTATCTAGAACTGTTATCTTTAATCCTTGACAGATTAAACTAAGCATACATTTAAATTTATCATTTAGTTTAACGAAACAAATGCCGATAGCCACTTGGAAGTTTTGTGTAATATCCGGCTTTGCAAACCGTGCGTATTGCATCTAGCTTCAAAAAACCCTTTTTCCGCGAAATGCCTTAGAACACTATTTATCCGTCGTGCCACGTGGGCTTTGCAATTTAAGCAGTGAAATATCTAGAAAAGCCCTACTTGCATCCAGAAAAGCCCCTACCGTGCGACGGGCTTGAACGTGGCTCTTACATCTACATATTGCCGTTGTAGTATGGGTCCTTAGCCCGCGTTTTCTAACTGTAGCAAGTCCTACAGCAGTATCCACTTTAATACTGTTTGGATTATAAGCTCACTTTCACAGACACATGCATAATATACAATGCTCATGCAACTTTAAGTTCTAGGCAGGGCCATGTGGTACTGTGAAAAATAAATGCTAATGCAGGAAAGATAATAAATTTAATAAGGGACTGAAGAGGCGCAAATTCCAAGAGTCTTTCTATCGTTTGTCAGACAGATATTGTATTTATTGCTTTGGAGGCATGAACCATAGCGTCATGTTGTGCATAAACTTTATTCTGTATATCTTGATTTAACCTAACGTGCTGCCAGTGACGCCCTTGATGCGTGGAAGTGGCCATTAGGAAACGCAAGTGCGAACAACACTTACACTTTTATTTATAATAACTTCTGGAAAACATTATAATCTTTCGGTGATATTCCTCAGAGCCTGGCCTATTTTACCCTATTCTGCACACTGAGTTTGAACTCAAGTGTTCATGTGAAGAAAACGAGCTTAAAAGGTCATACTGTTAGGTTGAAAAAGAATGTTCGTGCTGAACAAAACATAGAAAGAGATATGAATAGAATGGCCGAGTGATGCTAAATTCCGGGCTAGATATTGAAATGCAGCGTTAAGCTGTAAATCTTTGTTGGACTAAAAAACTTAGTTAGGTACCGAAGTATCCGTGTAAATTTAGCACGGTAAACAGTGACGTATGGCTGCAGTCCGTTTTTTTCAGTTAGTTCTTGCGTTGTTTGTTGGACATCTTTTTCAAAAGGTTTTTAGATGGTTGCTATTTAACTAAGATGGTCGGTTAGAGCTAGGAGGCATCCTCTAAATTTTGGATACCGTTTCCAAACGCGACGAGCCACCCATGAGCAGCCCCGGTGCGATAACGTTGTCCTAGTTGTTTCGGTAGCGTTTTGGCCTCAATGAAATGCATAGCACAGAAGATGCCGAAAATACACCCTTTTTCACCTGAGATATCAATCTTAGAAAAATTCTTTACAATTGAACTTGTGCTTAAAGCACAATATTGTTACAATACGTTGCTACGCGCTTCCTAGTAAGCAAAGAATAAGTTATGGAGAGCGGGAAAGACAGATGCTTTTGAAAAAGCGCAAGAACTTTTTTCCCACCTAATAGCAGTTAGTTTTCCTATAGTAGATACTACCAGGTAGTCTTATTCATTTCCTTATTTAAAGAAGACGCTCTGTATTTTGTATTTATTGTATCAGCTGACGGACAGCGTTCACTCGACGTCAGATAACCTTCGTCTACGTACATGAACCTATCGGTCAGATACTTGTGTTTTTTTAGCTTCTTTTAAATGATACTAAGGTTTGAAAAACTAATCCACTATGGGTTTTTTCTCTCTATAGATTTTCTGGCATTTCTCTCTTGTTAACACAGAGTATGGGTTCCTTGCCGAGTCAAAGAAGTGTCTATGGGGGGCGATCCATTGATAGAGCTGTTTTTTTTACTACGTACCTAGTTTTTGTACCTAGTTCTCTATATATATATATGAATCTGTATATGAATCTAAATGACTAATACGCCGATTGCAAGTAAATCTCTATCGTGGCCTGTTAGCATTTTCCCCATTACCATTCATACGAAAGCTATTGTTGTCACGCAACAAAATCACTTCATCTTCTATCTGTCCGGGATCTTCTTTGTCAAATTCTTGATTTCGTTTAATCACATTGGCCAGTTAGCATTACGTTAAGGAAGCTTATGCGTAGAATAGTAACTCCATGAGATCCCATGAAATCCACCAACATAAAATGCCCATTTTTAATTGTCGATATAAATCTCGTGCGGAAATTATTCGTTTTCTATCATGCGAGTACGTTCGAACGATTGCCAATAAAACTTCCATTGAGTTTATGAGAGATGCAGTTACCTACTACTCGGATCTCATCTGATAAATGCAATCAATAAAAGATCGCCATTGGAAGCGTATAGCTGTTATTCTACAAAGCACACAGTTAAAATGGCGATTTTCAATATGGCGACAAAAGATATCACTTGTTTCCAACGTTAGGTGCACTTCTGTGTATAAATGTATAATAAATAAAGAAAGGATGTAGATGGCAAAGTACCGAAATCGCTTTACAGTTGACCTAACTAGTTGGAATTGACAATGCTTTACTCAACGGCAAATTTTGGCCCCGCTATTATCGAATCGGCCGGAGAGTTATTTCAGCAGTTTGTATGTGTGTTCTATATGTCTAGACGCTTGCTTTGGAACCCAACAAATTTTGTCACTAAAGCTCCGCGTTTACTTCTTTAAGAAGTTTTCTATATGAGCAATGTGTTTTAATTGTATCTTTACTACCCTCCGGCTGGAAAGTATGCAGCGGATCTATTGAGGGTTACGTAAACGATCGGAGGATAGTACACTATATCTGAAAGCCTTGATCTCGGCGCTTTGAATGAATCCCAAATTATTTTTTAACTACATTGCCTTAAGCTCATAAGAGAATAAATTGCAAGATTCAAGTTTACTGTGCAACGGATCAAGCATCTCAAAATGACGCTATTTTCTAAGAATATGACATTTCGTTATCAACTTTTTTATATTCTAAATACACTTGCACTTTTCAAGTTATGAGATCGTTGACTTGGACTCGGGCCTTTGGCAAGTAGGCTGTAGCGAGCCAAAAAAGAGAATAAAATTTAAACGCACCATCTTGGAACAGCAGTAGCGAAGACCGCCTAGTGCACAAACCTTGTATTCGGTACCATTCGGTTCTGCCATTACAAGACCTTCGTATCTATGATAATTGCACACGGTCACGCCGGTGAGCAGACGCAACTAAGTCGGCAGGATCTCACCTCCAAGTAGCTGTCCAATTGGAAAAGCTTATTTTTGGTACATTAGCTAATTTAATGTAGGTTTTATACACTGTAACTTCGTAACTACTAAGGTTTATATTATGGCTCAAGTGCACTGTCAACAATTGGAAGATATAGCGAAAAAAACTCCGCATCAAGTAATCACGATTTGCGAATAAATTACCTTTATTGCATGACAATGCTCGTCCAGAGATCACAGCGGCGATCATACGGTAGCTACAATTAAAGGCTCATTGTCATCTGCCACATTGGCTAGTCATTGGTCCTAGATAACTTTTTTAGTTAAAAATTTTTTAGTTGAAAAATTACTTGGCTATCACTATGATGTACAAATTGCCTTTCAAGGCTCTGTAGACCCTGCTACTCCATACTTCTCTAACAGTATTGAATAGGTTACCGTTTAATAGAAAAAATATTTCTTTCAAAAGTTCCAAAAGTTAAGTTCACTATGTCACGTTTCATAATGAAAAATCTAACATAAGAAACAACGTGAACTTAACGTGGCTATATGCCAACGACGTTGTTATCTATGCAGTCTAATCTATCTGATCTATGCAAGGCCGAACTCTTGACGCACGAATGTTTATTAACCTACAGCAACAAGGGAATCAGCTAGGATATAAACCTAAACATAACAGTAGAAATTTAGAACGGTGACCGCTATGTAAAAAACCACAAGTTTTACATAATCGATCCCGAATTCAAATATGTAAATGGTCACAACTATAATAATATTTCTTTCCACTTCCATAGAGCTCACCGAGAAGAGACCTGATAATAGGAGCATCGAATGCATTCGTTGGAATACGTACTTCCTATTTAAAAACTGTAATCTAAAATTAGTTACGATAGCCCTATCCGATTCCGTTAACTACTATTTAATGCGAGTTCGTTTGCGTCACGAATGCTAGATTGTGATATACCGATTTACTTCAAACAAGTTACAAAGCTTCACAGGATCTTTTATAACAGGATACTCTCCTTTCGAACGTATCAGTTCGCGTGCATTACTTCAAACAAACGGAAGTATACACAAACTTCATTTCATCTTGGCAATGAAAAATCAGAAAGTAGGCGCACAACGAGCGCCACGGGAAGTGCCAAGTAGAAACCGCTTAATCAGACCAGCTGTCATGTGGTGACACGATTTGTTGTTTACGGATACCATTATTCTGGAGGTGAACGACATGTTTTTTTGTGTTCACAATAACAGCGGCGGTTTCCCTTCATATGGCTTCTTCTTGGTTGCTAGGTAGCTTATTGTTTATGTTATGTGTTAATTTGATTATTAGATAGAAACTATTCAGTGAATTAAAAAGTACTTATAACTGTAGTTTTTAGACCTGATACGATCTAAACCGCGCCTCGTGCAACCTGATGTGAGTTCCTCAGAGCACAACCAAGGGGGAGCTGAAGCTACCAGCGCCCGGGTGAAGCGTCAGCTTGTAATACTGTATGAAAACCCCAGTCCTGTGCATTGCCCCTGTGACACGGCTGACGTCTTCCATTGGGCCAATTACTCAAACGCGAGCGTTGAGATAAGCCGGCGGTTAACCATAGCTTGCCGCGTGCAAGAGTGAAAAAACTTCGAAGTTACCTGGCTTGTAAGCGCATCGGTGGTCCTACTGCACTCCGGCGAAGCAGCAGATAAAGTAGTTTCTTCCGAGGTGGAGTTAATACAGAATCTGCAATTACTCGCAGCGCGGCCTACCTCAGGAAGGCTCCCAAGTACATGCGTAGACTTAAGGCCTCGCTGTGGCTGCAGGACGGTGAATATTACCAATAATAACGAGTAGAACAAGCAGCGAAGACCGACTACCCCCACGTTAGTGTTTCAAAACGTAGCGATAAACTAAGTGGCACCTTGCTGATATTGACAAGTTTCTGCCGTGCGTTCGAGTTACATTTTGCCGACCTCGACGCGGCCCATAATAAAGCGTTCAGGCAGCTCCGAAGTGCATACCAAGGCACAAACACGCCGTACCAGCAACATCTAGCAATTGTTCTAATGTGGTGCAGTGGTGCTAAAGCTTACACCTGGCCGTGTCGGAAAAGGAACAGATTCGTTGGTTCCTCTGGTCGGCGAACCTCTGCTATCGAGCCGCGCTCGTTATCGAGGGGCCCATATGCTTGAGTAACTTAGAGCCAGGTTGGTTGGTCTTGACACCCACATCTAGAACGACAACCATTTTTCCAATGAAAAGCATCCTGCAATTTGGTGTATGCGATAGGGTAGCACTTGCCAGCGAGTATTGCAGTACGGACCACGGTCATTCTGTTGTTCAACTTTCCTAAGCGCGTGTACCCTGACGGCAGACCCCACATGCCCTTCCTTAAGTAGGGTGTATGGCCTGTCTGTCGGTCAAGCACACCTTGCGAGTAGAAGGCGGTCGCAATCCGCAGACAAGGAAGACGAACCGAACATAACGACACCTAATAGTCGCCCAATATACAAATAGTACGGCACAAGATGGCACGCAATTAACCAATATAGCAACGAGTAAAACGGCCACTCTATTGAACGACGCAAAGCAGCAATTTGTGCATAGATTCAGTCCCCGCTCGCCGCTTCCTGGACATAACACCCCTGAGTATGAGGTCATAAAACGCAACGCCACTGGCTCCCTCAAGGACAGCAGTGTGAATCGCTGGTCACCCATGATCAATAACCATGGCTGATCTCGAAGCAGAAGCACTGGCCGTAAGTTTTTTGAAAAGGTATTTAAGTCGCTTCGGAAACGTGTTTAAGACCACTATTACCAAAAATCAAATCTTTCTCACCAATGGGTGTTGCGCACTAAGAGCCAGGCTGGGCAATTAAAAAAAACTATATTACCCTGTTCATGTATAACCATTCATAATCTTATAAAAAATTTGTTGGTAAAAAAGTGAATAGTTATAAAACTCAATATGTCTATATACGTCTTTCGTATATAGACATATTGAGTCCGATTCATTGATCCGGCCCAACCGATTATTTTAGGAAGGCTAAAGCGCTTCCAACCCTAAACAAGGGGTAGCTTATTGTAGCTCGTCATGGGACACATACTGAATCTGTATCAATACAAACATATTTTTCGGCTTCCTACGCCTCACCTACCCACTTCGTTAGGGCTCGTGCCCATATAAGTAAACGTATTTTATGATTTCAGCACTTGTGAAGGCAAGCTACTCTTTATACGTAGCTGAAATGCTCAGCCTATCTTCTACACATTATGAAAATCAGAAGCCGTCAACTGTTTTTTTTGTTAATTCATCAGCAATATAACGTCATGGGAAATTACCTAGTTCATATGGCTTGCCCACTAATTTTAGGTATACCTAAAATAATATAGGTTCAATATCATGTTCCTTCAAAACCCTAGAAATATACGACCTCCTAATCCTACGATCCCTACTATCTCCTCGACCCGAGGAGACTCACAATGTCCTGTGTTGGAGCAAAACAATCCAGCCGATATCCTACATTAGCGTTTGCTGGCTAAAAATATCGAAAACAGCGTAGCCCTGGTGAGCCACATTTACTGTGTAAGAAGTAGACAGCATCCTTGCACCAGAAAGTGTGCGGTCCCGGCAAGATTTTTAACACGCATATATCGAAGAAGCCATGGCGTTTACAGTTTGTCAAACAAGCCCGTCTGATGCGTACCCGGTGCCAGAAGAAAATCCTAGAACCCGGGAGCGAATGCGTAATGATTGTGACTCCAGGAAGCAAGTGAGTGATGCGAAATCGTGCATAGGAATTGCATGTACAAGCACCTATCGAGTTTACTTGTAAGACGCTTAATTTCCTGGACTATCGTTACGCGCTACCAGCCGAGCAATATGGATTTTGCCCCGGTAGTTTTCTCATCGAAAATACTGAAGAAAAACGCTCGGAAATTTTTTTTTTTATATTCAGTTCTTGTCGATTTTGAAGATAAACTACGTTTAAGCTCGATTCTAGAAGTATTGTACCAAAGCTAGGACGCCAAGAAGCACCACCAGGAGTTTGAATATAGTTGACCTTTTGCGTATCCCGGATTAACTGTAACAGCGAGGGGAGGTCTTTCGTTAGATTAGTTTCGTTAAAAAAAAAAAAAAAAAAACATAGAAAGACGATAACTGTGGCAACTTCTTAACTATCAGTGGAAACCGCTCTCTAGTTAGAAAATTGCAAATGCAGCTATTTATGGAATTTAAATCATTTGGAAAAGCCTTACCACCCAAGATCTAAGGAACTTTAAGCGCGTCAAACACCGTAAGGTCGGTCTTTGACTTCCTATGACGACACGAAACCGACATTTGCTGTCGGATTCACCGTTGTCCGTGGGAGAAGTTACAAATATCATTAGCTTGTCACACATTTACCGACAGCCAAATACCAAAAAGAAGAGAACTGGACCTGCCGTTCTTCACGACACTTGCTTTGAATGGCAGCAATGGGAAGCAGATAAATAGATGCATTATGACTAAGTTTATTGTTTATGGATACTACTATTATCTGGTTTGGTGAAACTCAACGGCATAGGCGTTCAAGGAAATGAATACCTCATTTTAACGACGCCGTAAAATTAATAAGTACCTACATTGTAGTTTACCATGAAGTAAACTATCAGAAAACAAATATCTTAAGAGATGCCAGCATTATTGTTGACAAAACTTTGCATGTACGAAAACTACACAAATATAATGGATAAATGAAATGGTTTTGAAAAAACAGAACTTTGAATCCTGGCCTAATAGCGAATCTTCGTAAGAGCGAAAGCGGAAAATTCTATAGGTACTATTCCAGTTCCCCAGATTTTTCCCATCTAGTGTTTCTACGCTTGGTATCGGCATTAGGCGTTCGCCACTAGGTGTCGCCCTAGCCTGACAAGTCCTCCTCAGCGGTACCAAAACGTACCATAGAATGGACGCCTGGCGCAGCTATCGAAAATGTTTCAAAGCATAACGTGATTTTCTAACATAATGCTTGGCAACGTAGTTGAAGTTTTGCGCGAGTTATTACACTTTGCTCTGTATTCTCAGATAAAACGATACCATCAACGATAAAGGCAAATTAGAAAAATGCGCGAGGCTAAAGTCGAGACCACCTCATGGAAAGGAGACTTCGGGTATCAAAGAAATTGTCTTACACAATCTGCACATCTGTAGTTGGCTATGTTATACTGAAAAGAAACAAGGTGATAGATTATTTAACAATTCAGTTTTGTATATGAGTACAGAATCTGGCGTTCACTGTATCGCGGATATATAAACAGCACAAGCAAGCTGTGCAATAAAACGAAAAATCTAAATAAATAAAAATATAAATTTCATGATAATAACGCTTACGTAATATAGAAATGTCTCTGTATGATTATTTAATATACTGTAAGTTATATTAAATGCGAATTTTTACGCTATTATTTATAGACAGTTGGCTGTACTGGAACGACATTAGCTCATCGTCGCAATGTATCTTTTACTTATACATCGGATATCCGTGACTACGAAGGGAGTGCATACCATATCACCTGCGAATACGACCATACCAGTCGAGATTTGGTTATCCAACTCAATCACGATGGATCTGAAGCTCTTAAGATGCTGCGCTATCAATGGTTAGTCTAATAGTTCAGTGAAGTGCCATGTTGCATGGGTACGTACTACATTATCGACAAACACGTACTATACAGATTATTTTCCCAATGTATTAATCATTTTTATAGATTCATTTAACAATTTCTCATCCGTACGTGTATCGCTACATGTTGAAACTAGGCGTTCTTCATTATTTTCGCTTTTTTTTTTTGCACAGATTGTGATTTAATTAGTAAGAGAAACGATTTTCACGAACTATTTATCAACCTACAACAAGTCTTTGGCGGTGTTTGAAAGTATATATCATTCTGTATTAATTGAAGTTTTCGGGGTTCGGGTGTTCCCTTTATTGTTAAAATCGCATCTTTATTTATCGATACACAGGTCAGTACGATCGCAAGTCACGTTCCCAAGTCAGTGAAGAGAGCAGTGAGGTCCATTGTAAATCTCGAGCCAGAGCTATGCGTTTGTTCTATATAGATGACGGTTCTCCGGGCCTAAAATACGATGCATTTTATGCTAGGCTCTGTAACTAATAATATGTGTAGTACTCGTTGTTGGCGGGACTTGAAACAGGGACCGCTGGTCTGTTTTATCCGGGATTCTTTTAGCCGCGAATGAACCGGAAAGTTTAGCGCGGGTGAATGTATCTTGCAAGCCACTTCATCAGTTGAGCCATGGCAGAATTATAACAGAAAGCATCATTTTTCCATTCCTAAAGGACATATGACAATTTGTGGGTATGCCATTCTACTTTTCGACTCGGACCGATACTTGTTGTCGGGCAATAAATAACCACAAGCGCACAAGTAACCGTTTTTCAGTTAATCGGCCTACATTTAGGTTTCGAAAATATAACGCAAAGACGGGCCCATGACTTAATAGGTCAACATTTACGCGCCGTTATAGCCCTATAAAGTGTTTTTGCCGCACGAAAGCGAACTGCAGCTACGCACGCGCTTCCATTGATTGAAATATGCCTACCGTGTACTACTTGTAAACTGTACAGTTTCATGTAATTCCAGCCTCAACCAGAACTCATATTACGATAAGACACAAGGAACTTTACATTTTGATGTAAGTGGATCGGAAGGCTTGGAGTTTGTTAGCTCTATGATATCGCAAAATCTGGGTAATTGCTTTTAGGAATGAAGGATGGTTTGATAATTTTCAGTGATCTATCGACTATTAAATATTGGCACGCAGTAACGATGACGTTGCTGGGTCTTCGTCATGTAATCTTTAGACCAGCAGAGAACTGAGAACGAAAATTCTTTAAGAATATCACGAACTTTTTCGCGTAGGATACTCAGTTAAACATTTTGACTGATATAGCTAGTTTGGACCAGTGATTAGACCGAAAGGTCATAAGATTCATGAAATCTTTTTTTTTTAATGTTCAGTGATTCGGTAAAAAACCGAAATTTTGGATATTTGTAGCTAGATTTCCTATATTATTACAGTAACCCTATTTGAAACTATTTTTAATTTGACACTTCAGATTTGTTACTGAAGCCCAATTGCAGTTTACAGAAACTGCAATTTATTTTATATATTTAATTTTTTTTATAAAAGAAAAGGTGCTATTTTCTTTCTAGAGAACCAACTGTCAACACTATGTGCTAACTCCAAGCCTCCTCGGTAAGATCTCACTACAGGTCTTCTTGCACTTGTTCTTCAGTTGCACTAGAATTGCTTCACGTTATTGGAGAGAAGGCGCTATCAGGTCCTCCTAGCTGTTACTAAGTCCGATTATTTTATATCAGTAGTTGTCTTCTTTCCGTTTAGCTCGTCGGTGTTCCGAATAGTGCTTCTTCTTCCTGTTCTTTTTCTATTCCAGCTCGTTTTCCTTTGCGCCAGCTTGTTCACCGCTTTAAATGATACCGGTGATCACATATTCCATGCGGCATCACTGTAAGCTTCTACAAGCCATTTTCTATTGGATCTTCCGCTGAACACTGGAAGACGGTGGGTGTTGCATTGTGGATTACGCCTGCTGTATATAATCCATCCTTGGCGCTTCAAGCCTTTTTACCGTGTATAAATGTTTTTTAAAACACACGCGTCCAGTTAATAATTTTTTTGATGATGAGGCCATAATTTGTTTAAGTGTTTGGTTAAATTAGGCCTCATTCATTGTTGCGCCGGTGTCTCGTCATGTTTTGTCGGTGAGGTTACTTCTTTTGGGAAGTTCTTCGCTGCGGTGCTTTACTTCTGCTATTACTGACCCACACTTTACTCTCTCGCTTCTTGCTTGGGATCGTTCTTCAACCTGTTTCTCTTCTTGACAGGTGCATTAGTCATACGGTGCAAATACTGAATATGTTTACGAGGTTTGGTTATATATGCGCTTGCCACCACCTGTATTGCTGTAAACCTTTACATTTTCAAGGGTTTCGTTATCGCAGTAGGTCTCTGCATAGGCGTCGCGTAATGCACAATCGACTCGACTACTTTGTTAAGAGTCTCTTTTTTCTTCCTGTGGATTTTTATTAGGCTTTTCGAGGCTTTCCCAGCAACTCTGCGGATATGGAGGTTACCTTTGAGGAGCCCTTTGGAGCACTTGAATGATCATCAATCTATAAAGGGAGCCTTTTCCCGCCCATTGCGTTTATTGTTAACTCACACTTCAGAAAATTGAATATCATCATGGTACATACATAGATAAAACCGCACACTATTTTCTTCATGTTTTATATAAAACCATGTTGATAGTGCTTTCGATAGACCGATCTTAATGAAATACAAAAGCATTCTTCTCCCTTCCGATTTCGCTGACAGTTTTCTACCTGTTTGACGTCTTCAAAAGCATTTCCAGTCGCGTCCAGTAGACAAGACGTTCCGTGATATGTAGAGATTTTCCTGCTTTCTTTACAAGACAGAAAACTACCCGTGTACATTCTGAGGGACACCTTTCCTTCTGTGGTATCTTGTTCAACTTACGGTTGAAGACTTCAGGATTTTCTAGAAAGAAAAGATTTTGATCCTGTTAATTAATAGTCCCGTTAATTAATAGCTTTGATCACCTTAGTTTCTTTTTGAGAGCCAAGAAAAACCGTTTTGTCCTTTATTTTGATCACTAGATTAGGACCTTGGAAACAGCCTGATGATAGTTACTCTACCAACGAATAAGGCTGCGCTGGCCATGGCTTTCTCGGGCAACACATCACTACCTAATGAAGTTCATGCTCAATGCATTCTTTACGTTGGAAGCGTCGCTACGTGACGCGACGTCTTCCCCCACCGATATTCCAAGAAAGCGTTTTGGACTCTCTGGCTCATTGCTGCGTGCAACAGGCTTCTCCTATGCAGTCCGTGGTTGGATGTGGTCTCCTGTATTGCAAAGTAATTATTTTGCCGAGTTTTCTTGGCCACCGTGTGGCCTGTTGCTGCTCTTTGTAAATCAATAGGAAGTTGTGTAACCAGGGCTGCCATCAACAAATTGCAATAAATCAAATACGATATTTTTTTTCAAGAAGTGACTTTAGCAAAGGTGCATGGTGGCATAATCTTTGTACAGCGTTTATGCAATAATTACTTTATATGATTTTTTAATATTTAAAACATAATTACATATTCTATTGATATGTAATTATGTTTTATTTATTAAATGTAATGTGACAAGCCTCCGTTAGGAGCATCTATGATAAGTATGTACACCTTAGTGTCAAGCCTCCTATATTTTGTCAGAAGTAAAACTTACGAAGAGCCCTACAGCGTTGTTTATGGAGTTATTATTAACATATTACATAATCCATTCAGCTTTAGCTGTTTAGACAGGCGCTTTATTCTAACCATTCATGACATAATTAGAATGTAGACTAAAATGGTCTGTAGTAGCCGCATAGACGGCTCTGCGCTACCACAAAATACTGAAACAGGTACGACGTTATGACGTTTCATCGATATTACATTTTTGTCATGCGCTGAGTAAACTGGTATTGCGTGCGCTCAAGAGCTTCGGTGTAAATGGGGTGGTTAGGGCGCACAACACAGTGTGCACGGTTTAATTGAAGTAAACTTTCGAAATTTATGTCAAAAGAAATAGGTATCAAATCCAGTATTTTCTGGAATCAAATCTCAAATTAGAGCAGTGGACTGGATGCAAATGTTTGAATCCTGTGTGGCTGTTTTTTTTTGTCACCTTTGTGTAGTACATATACAAGCTGCATAAATGATCATGTAGCGCTAAAGTCCTGCAGTCGAAGTCATAGTCAGGCAGTAGTCAGCTCTCGCCTAGATCACGCGCATCAAGAGACGTCATGTCGCTTGTGGTAATCCATTATCATACATAAACTGTGGTAGTACGTGTGTATGGCATATCAAACTTCGACATCTCGGTTCGGTCTCTTCCAGAGTACCTTATGGCACTAGTCAGAAAGAAAACAGGGTCGATTTGCGCTATTTCCTGTGCATGTTCATGGATGGGTTGTACGTAGGCTGTTGTTTCTAGTCAGTGAAACCTCTTTTGCAAATATCTCAAAAAAGCATTTAACAAAGGTGACAAGCTTGGCGATTTTTAGCAGTAACATGCAGTTCAAGAATGTTCGCTAGGGACATGGACTTAACATGATCCAGTGAAAAGTTAGTTGATTATTAGATACTCCCAGATTAGTAGACAGATCAGCCTGCCTGCCTGCTTGCCCTACAATAGCCCGGGACATCTGTGAGTTTAGTGAAATCTCACTGGATAGTCGTGGCCGATCCAGACCTTCGAAAAAGATTTCTCATTATCCAAATTGATTCAACGATGTGTCAACAGCGCAGCTTCCGCTATGACCAACGCTCGAAGACTTTTGAACCAGGCCCTGGTTGCACTGAAAACAAAGACCATGCCTAGGAACAGCAACTCCAAATCTCGTAGTCAGTCGCGAGTACGCCCTTAGAGCAGAGGTCAGAACAGATTTGTAAAAAACGCTAGAAATCATTCAGAATTGTGGCGGCACCTTCACATTGACGGACCTAAATCACGGCATCCAATCGACTCAGAAAGGTCTTGCCAACCAGTCCATTTTGACTTTCCAGGATTTTACTCCGTGTACTGCCTTGCGAAGAATGAAGAAGGCCATGGGCGCGCCAGTAGTGGAGTCTCAGTGTTTTACATTAGAATGCTGTGGACTTAATCATGCAGAGGACAACATCATAGCTTTATGTGACCCTAAAATACGACTTGTAGCGGCGTATGTACGACCAAATAACAAGATGTGCACTTTGATTTTGGTAGAGAATATTGTTGACAGCCTACAGGTCGTATCCGTTTACCTCGAATCAAACGTTAGCCCTTTGAAACACACTAAATAATTATTGCTGAGTAGGTAACCTTGGCAAGGTACTGACGTTTGCCGATCTTGCAGGAAGTTCTGTCGTACGTAACAAAAGCTAGTAGGCGTAAAGTCAATTATGTTGACAAGAAAAATTTTCTCTGGGTTAGACCTTGAGGTTCTCTTCGAGAGTGGGATTCGAAGAAACTCCTAGAACGGAACCTTATTAACTTTTCCCAGATTGACATTGAGGTTTATGCGTATCATCCCGTCGACATCCTGCAATGTTCGGTTCACCCAGCTCGCCCTAGTAGACACCAATCGTGGCTCGATTACAATTTCCTACGCTTTTCGTACCCAAAATGCATCTGAGCTACATCACAACCACCAGCAGGACTACCAATCATAATGTTCGAAGCAATCTGCTGGAGGATCTAGGCCGCCCAACGCAAGAGATATTTACAAAAACAGGAAGCTATTTTCGTAAAACAGGCCAAGCATCAGCCATATAAATGAATAGGTGCCAACAACCTACGTTGTATTCCGCCGTTTCCTCGGTGCTCATCGACCACTTCGTTGGATGGTTCTTATTTAGTGACACCGTGCCTTAAGGAGTCTCACCGCGCAGCGCATCGACCGCAAAGCAAGTCGACAACGGGTAAACCCGAAAGACTAAGCCAGGAATTCTCCGTTTTGGAAGGTACTTAAGCGCTCAAAGGACTACATTTAAAAACGAACGTAGGACCGGAGAGTATTCAGAATGAATACTTAAGGCCGCCATGGTAATGGCACGGCACTGGACGGCTTTGTTCAACGTATATATTCCTTTTGGACTGATTTCTTCTAATTGGCTGGATGCAACGCTTTTCGTTATCCCAAAAGACAAAGGCGACCCAAGCTGACAAACTTCGTGGCGCGAGATCGTAAGAAAAAGCGTCTGCTATAATCTTTTCCTATACGTGCCGGTAAAAAAAATAAACGTGTTCCTGTAAGGTATGAGTGACTCAAGGAGCAACACAGATCTAGGAGAGAGCGTTCAACCGAAACAGCAAGATCCTACCTGCCAGTGTCAAACGAATCGTAAGTAGACCTCGACAACGTATTTACGCAATATTTATAAACTTCAAAGCTGCCTTCAACTCCGTACTAAAAAATATTGTGTTAATCATCCTCGCCGACTTTGGAATTCCCATGAATATGCTCATCTTGTTAGCAGCGATACTCCAGAAGAACAGGTTTACAGATGACGATGGAAGTACTACCAGCGTTCTTCCTGATCACAGGTATGGCTCAACTACGGAACTGATAACTTAAACCCTCTATTTTTCTCAGTTTTGCTTAAGGATCTTCCGAACAGGTTATACAGGTCCGGAAATATGAGGTTTTCCTATATGCTGACAATTTAGTTCTTTACGAAGGCAGTCGCTTTCATATGTACCATGCCATAACGAGGTTATATTCCGTCCTCTCCAAATTGAGGTTGACTATCAACTAAAATTGAGGCTATGAACGTCGGACCAGGTGGCAGGGTTATAGCTCATGAGACACTGTATTTCTTAGGCCGACTCCTGCTATACGGTAAGCGATTCATTTATCCAGGGTTGTTGACCTTGTATAATGGCCGAAGTGTCTCCGAGCATATTACAGAAAGATCGAGGAAACCCTTTATACCTCTGACATCAATACATAATCCCTGCCTGTTGTCTCCCTCAGCCATTTGGTGACTTTTCAATCTGCGGCCGCTCGCAGGGTGAGGTTCATCTGGAATAATCTCACAGTAAAGAGCCCAGATCGTTCGAACTGAATAAAGGCCTCGTTCTTCAAAAGAGCCTTGGAGTTGTCTACCTAGTGGCGGCGCCATTGTTTGCTGAGGACGTGCATTACCGTTTCCACCTATCGTAAATTTCATTAATCCAAAAAACTTTGGTAAGAGGGGATCGAAAATTAGCGAAAATCAATCCGTATTTCATTCAGCCGGGGGTATGATGGACGAGATCTAGATGAGTTTGACTGGTTTACCAGACATACGGTGACACACCAATACAGTAGACGGTTTTCACCATCGCCTATGAAGCACACAGGAGTACATGAATCTAATTAACACTGTGTTTACATTAAGTGTAGGAAGATCTGTACCACACTTCCTCCTGCTCACATGTTCAGTTGCAATAACTAACCGAATAAGGAAAGCAATAATGTGTAATGTAGAAAGCAATTACTGGTTGATTTTAAATAATTAATCCCATGAAACCTAACCCAATCATTCACTTGGTGATTTTAGCTCATAAACCCATTATATTAGGATAGCATTCAAAACCTGGCATGCTTAATACGTTAGGTTGATAAAAATATATAGTATCTGGAATGGTAAGTTCTGAAGTGCTGAAGGGAAACCAATTGTTCGGACACCTTTAGTGCACGTAATATAGTGCACTTCGGTTTTCAGCGTTTTTATTATTCAAATAAACTTATTGGCTGGTGCAATCAATAGATAACTAGCTCCTTCTGCGCCATTGTTAATAGACGTCGATGCTGCAAGTTCATACACTAAAGTTATTCGAAGTATAAGTCAAAAAAAATATTGCAGTCGTTTGATACGAGTGTCAAGCATACGTCGCCTGCTTCGTATAATACGAGTATATCATCTACCTATTTAGGTTCCATTTACCCACTAGACAACGTGCTCAAAAAGCGTGTGCTCGAAATGGGTTGCATGCCATATTATTTAAAAAAAATTTTCAGAAGACAGTTCGTTGCTGATTTTGGCTATGTTCCGAGTTTTCTGCGATCACTAAAAAATCCGGAAGTTAAAGTGTTATCTATTCATACGAGCTTCCTCATGATCACTGTTAAATATCTATTTTGTTACTCGTTGGGCGATTGCTGTTTAGTACTGGAAAGCCATGAGTCACCGGTTGCACAACCTAATTTTTCGTTCAATTACGGTTTCCTTTCAGCAACTCCCCAGATAACGCGCTTATTATTATTACTGTACTATTATATATAATCGACCAGTCAAGAACATTTAGTTCACCACAATAAGGATATCTATGATCAGTATTATTACGCCTGCTCGGTGTTCGTTTGAGTGGAACAGACGCTTCATATCGCTGTCGTTTATCAAAGAAAATCGACAGCAAGACGTAACGAGCAGTTGTACGAAAGTAATGCGGAATGAGGCGCTTGGCCAGACTCGAGTCACTCGGTAGATCCGTCCGTGAATCTGGCTTAAGCGTCCGGCAATTCGTCGTTGCCAACGAACAGTTTTAAAAGTGGCCGCGCGTTGCAGTTTGTTGCTTCTCGCCACCGTCATTTTATCGATAAGGTATTGACTTTGTATTCACCCAATGAACCGTTTGTCCTTAGGTGCATGCAGTACTAGCGACATCATAGCACGACTTACTACTGCCTACTTAGTCTACCAATTATCGGGGGTACTCGTACAAAAGATGTACGCACGGAATGTCTCGTGCCGACTTAGACACAGCTGCGGAACAACGGGCTGGACCGAATAAATTGTCCACTCGTTTCGTCTGGTTGTCGGCGCCCGCTATGCTAAACTCGCGTTCTATCTAGGGCTGTCAGTTAGGCTAAAGTCTGTCTTGATGATCGGCTGTCTTTGTGACTGCTGCCTCGACCATTGTCCTGATTTATAATTACGTATCGAGTTACGTACTTGCTTTTTGATACTTCTTGCCCTGCGCTGTAGCTGCCTTTAAATTAGATAATTCACTATCAAATCCGTTTCCATTGATCAACTGGTCCCGACGCGCTTAATTTTCGAATTCAAAAGGGATGCTTGACGGTAGCACCGTCTGCAATTCCGTTTGAAAAATAGGAGCGTATACTTGCAGTTCAACTCCAAGACCCTTTAACGCACAGGACATAGTTTGTGTGTAAGTCATCAAGCATCGAAGATGTTTGCCATCCTTTCCGAAACGAGCAGCTAGGACTCGTTTTCTTTCAAACTTAATTAGCTCGTTATCATTTAATTTGTTAAGTGCAACACTATAACCCGCAACTCTGCGCCAGCCTTTGGAAGCACCGCTCCATCAAGGCGATTAGTTTGGCTATATCAGAAGCTGTCAACCGCTACACGACCCATGCGTTGAACTTGGATTGGAACAAACGAAGGAACCTCTGCTTTCGAGCGAATGGTAAGCTGGATAGGCATGGATGAGCCTGTATGCAACACGCGTCCAATCCAGCATGGCTGACGATTCGTAGTTCAGTATGACGATTTCCGTTGCTTTGGGGAGAGCCCTCGGAGATTTGTTACACAGACAGCTATGCGAGGTTCTCACGATGTTACATTTGTTTCTTGTTGGATGTTTTGCAAGCGATCGGATAATTATGTTACTGTTGCTGTCTAAGGTTTTTAATCTTTTAGCTTTTAGTTTAAATCTTTTAGCCGGGACACCATAACAGTTACCGGCAAGTCTCGTACAGAATCGTTTACTTTCAATAAACGCAAACCGAATGTAATCGGTTTCAGAAGTATCTACTATTGAGATAGGCCTCACACAGATGCCTCATTACACAATTAGTGTTCTTATCCGAACGAGACGACAAAGGAACAGCCATTATGTCAGAGCTCAGCGCCCTTCGTTGAGGGCGTAGCGCTAGCAGTATTGAACAAAAGCAGTTTGTGGCCACAGTTTATTAAAAGCGCTATAAAAACAGCCCACAAGGTAGGGACTGCGACAGAAGAGCGGGGTACGGTATACTGAAAACTGGGTTTGGAAGTCAGCTTTTGGGTTAGATAAAGTCTCAGAGGTGGCGTGCATAGGCCGGGCTTAACCTCACATAGTATAGTATATTTCAAATAGCAGCATACATGCAGTGTGCACATAGTGGAAGTATTGAATAATTGTTAAGCAACGTTACTGCGACAGGATTAGCATATAAGCATAACATAGTGGAACAGCTTAATTTGAACGATCGTAGTGGGGGGATCACTGAGACAAGGCGGAAAGTCTACCTATTGACCAAAGTAGAATAACTGCAGTTGAATTAATCGAGAAATCACTAGATCTATTTCGAAATTTGAGAAATGGAATAATTGAAATGGTAAAGCAGCAACTTGAACGAACCAATTGACTAATGTGGTAATGGTGGTGTGTAATTTAACTATTATCTATAATAGATTGGATATGTTTATGTCAACAGGCTGACGAGATAACTCCGGCAAGACAGCAGGGATGTTTTTGTTATTCTAAATGAGAATGGGGATCTCAGTTATATCTTGAGATACGTAATATCGAATCACGGATTTTTTACAAGGAAAAAAATGCCATCACCGGGACAGGAAAAAAAAGTAAGTTAGCTCAGTACTGCAACGAGATTACAGAAGCATTTTATTTATTTAAATATTGGGATTACTGCAAGAGCGACACAACTCTGGTGCAAGAGAGGCTAAAAACAATTTCTGCGAAATGCATTTAATTGTATCGGTATGCTTACATGTTACCTCGTCAATAAACAGGTTGAAATCAACAAATCGAAAAGGATTACAAAAAAAAAGTATCAAGATAATTTCGTATGTACATAATAAATAGCCCCTTTACGGCACAGAGTTTTTTTTACAAAAAAATTGAATTCTTGTTTAAATAAAAACCATCGCCTGAAGGAAACGGTACTAGCCGTTAAAGCTGAAAAGTATGAGAACTATTATTGACAATATTTTAGCTAAGATTACGCCCACTGTGAGAGAATTTTACAAAGTGCACCATGGATTGCGCAATAGTGTACCATGTTCTTCAGCTTTCCCTGATTTAAAATTATGCTTATAATCATTACCGAATCACGTTAATTGAGCGACCGTATTATCAACAAAATTTGAATAAGCAAAAAAAATATTAATTAGTTAGAAGTTTTTTTTTAATTCATGGGAGAATCTCGTGAGGGCATTTACAGTTTGCGAGCATTTTTCAGCGACGTCCTTTTAGAGGACAAACGTTATTGAAAACTGGAACGATCGGAGAGGAGTGGTTCCTGAAGGCGCCATAACATTCTAATAATGCTATCTGTATAATGCTAAAACTTGATCTTGGATCATAGGACTGGAAAAACAATAGTCCAAAAAACAATTGTCGGGCGCTTTCGTGCGATGGGAACTTAACCTCGTTTTGTAGGTGGCAATAGGACTAGCCTAACTGGCAAGCAATCCGTCGTTCTTTCTTTCGAACAAGGACAGAGCGAAAGGTGGTATTAAAGAAACTTGATCAGTTACAGGACGAGAGGTGCTACAACAGAAAATTACTCATTGACGGGGAGTATTCTGTACACGAATGAATCAACTGTAGAACGAAACTACCTTAAGGTCAATGTGTCATCGGGGGGCTGCGGAGGAACAAGACTGTCGTATGGCTTCACGCCAAGGGAAGTTCCCTTGGTGTGGAGTGGAATGAGCTCCTCCTGAATAAGTGGAAGATTAATGAGAAGGTGCGAAGTCATCAAAATGGAGCCACTATAGATTTCAGCTTGTGTCATTGACAAGGCTTCATGTGTACCCAAAGTTCTTAAAATAATACTTTTAAAGCAACTGCTCAAGGTCTTGTAAAATAAAGAAGTGACATGTCAGCCTATGACAACTTCGGCTCGCACTAGACAACGTTTTAAGTGTCACAAATGATTTTGACGCGGCTAGGGTTAAAAACAGGCAGGTCCTCGCACTTTTTTTAACCTGAAGAAGCGTAAAATTCCTTAGACCATCTTGCCTTGAGAATAATATTGGTTGAGCTCTTAAATATATACATATATAACATATATATATAATTAATAGGTTCCACAAATGTATAACAACGTATTTTTATGATCGCAAATTAAGTTAGAAATGTGGTGGAGCGCAAAGCAAATGAGTGGGTTGATAATGAAGAGTTTCTTTGGAAGAAGTGTCGTTCCCAGTCCTGTTGGTGATGTCTATTGCAGGTGTGGGTAAAGCAACGATATGAAGTCTTAGGCTTTCACAAAACCCTAATGATGAAGCACTGTAGAAAAAACTAGCTGGGAGGAATAACCGTTTTGCACGGAGCATTAATGTCCATAGTTGAGAAATTAGTAGAATAAGGTGTGAAGGTAAAGCCGCACAAAAGGAAGTTCCATATGAAGTAAGGCTAGAAGGTCAACTTTAGTATCTAGAGATTAGCAATGCATGGACCGAATCAACAATTTTTGTTCGTGTTTCGATTAAATATAACGGAATACAATACCGTGTAATCGGGGCGCGAGACGCTACTTTTGTTTATTTACTATCTGCGAAACCACATGCAAAATATCACCTTGTATTACTGTATGTACAACAGAGCCATGTTGTTATGCCTCTGTTGTATTGTATTGTAAATTGATTACGAATTTGCGAGAAATTTAACAGGTAAGAATTGTGTATCTTGATGTAGCGGGATAGCTTTAGGCCTAAGTTGTCATTATTACGAACTCAGTTTTTAGTTAGCTTGTTGCCATGTCTGCTAAAGTACGTAGAAAGCGCCGACTGACAAGGCACCTTAACTGACTAAATCGATTCAACTACAAAGCGTTAAAGCAACTGTATGGGGTTGTCGAAAAACTCAATAAGCTCCCAGAGTGTCACTTCTGGCAAACTACTAAGAGCTACCCATGAATCTGACACACGCAGAAACTGACGCATACCGCTTAAACGATGGCTGAAGTAGTATAATGGCTAGAACCAAAAGTTTGACAGCTGCAGAACTAACTGCCACCTAGAAAGTTTTGCTGACAATCGATTGCTCAATTTCAATTGATGACCCCCTCGAGCTAAAGGCGATAGTATTTTCTAAATTGACTAAACATAAATCTATGAGATGAGCTAACAACTAACAGAGACAGCAATGCGGCCTTGGCCCAAGGAGTGGCCTTGGCGGTAATAAAGGTGTGTACACGTAAACATGTTCGCTTTTTGGCGGTTCGTGAAAAAGGGCAACTATGGTCCATTGATTAAAAAACTAAAATCAGCAAATTATATGCAATGTATAGAATAACGGTGCCGGGGATGTGTAGTTTAGTGAGTACAAAATTATATCAGCGAATGCGGCTTTCTCGCGAACGTAAACTGACATTGTAATTATTACGTGAACACGAATAGCTAGTCCAGATTGACGAGTACTTTCCCGTTTTACATTGATTTGGCCATCGCTCCGCTGCTGTTATTGAGACAGCATAAAGGTAGACTAGATCGCTAAGAAAACACGAATGAAAGTCATAACTGTAGTGGTCTAAGGCTTGGACTGAAATATACAGAGTTTCTAGTTAAGCTTGTCAAGCAAAATAACAATTGCAACAAAGAAAAAAACGTGACGGAGAGATAGAAATCTATAAAAGTGCAAGTATATATGATGAGCTAGCTATAAAAGTAAAGGAAGTGTAAGATCTTCTAGTGTGAGATCTTTTGAATGTATTAAGAGTTAAAAGAACAGACGGTATCGTTTCAAGCACGATATGAGATTATCCATTTTTAATTTCGAATCGTTCTTAATACTTTACTGAGTGATTACAAGTTACCGTATTTAAAAACTCAACGGAATTACCGTATGATATTTCTAAATTAAAGTATAGGAAAATATGCAGAACAGCTGTTTATATAGGCGCTAAAAGTGTAGAATTTCAACCAAGTTTCAGAAACAATATTATTTTATATATACTATATAGAGTGCCTCTCTTACGTGCGGTAACACATTAAATATACTAAATCTATGTTACACATGACCAATGTATACATTACAATTATTACATCGAATGTGAAATACGTCTGGCTCAATATTAGCCTGTTTGTACTATAAAATATTTAAGCAAAGGGAACATTTGCAACAATCTCCAATCTGACACTGTTTTTGACATTATATGTTAATGTATACTTCCGTGGCACGAGGCCTATTTACCTGTACTTTAAAAAATCAACTTGAATTATACGAACGCTATCTAGCAGTCCTAGATATATATCGCTTATTATAAGTTCAACGTATATGTCCCGATGAGCGGGTTTGAAGTTAATACAAAATACTTTTTTTTATATAAAAGGCCTATCGTAACGGAAAACATTCTAATTTTTATTTGGAGGCCGAAATCTAAACATGCATTAAGAATATCAATTTTCTAATCCAAATTGCTTTTTGTATTGTATGAAATTACACCCAATAAACGTGGGGGTTAGGAATACAGAACAAGCCTCACAACAAGACAATGCCGGACGATCGGCCGGAGGTATGACGTCGGTGGATGAATCGTACCATTTCAAGAATAACGGTAGCAAACGTGTGACGTTAAGCGGGGTGCCCCCATACACTCGCGTATCAATTGGTTTAGTACCTAATCCCGAGCATGAGCAAGGAGGCAAATATTGGATCTACATCGGAAGTACCTGTTGGACTGGTTCGAAAATCGGCAAACCATCTAAAGTACATATTCTTCCGGTAAGATTGTAAACCATAGATATATGCTCACAGAAATGCATCTAAGCGTTATGTAACTTTTACACAAATTTCAGTGTTTAGCTCTCTGGAATAAATCAATGTTATTCTCATTGAGCTTTATCACTCTTCGGATGCCTGACTACTGGATCTGAGACAGCTTGTGCACTTTCGTCTACGCAGAAAACGGATAAGAGCTGTACAAAGCCCATTTCCTGTTTACCATTTGTAGGTGACACAGCGCACTCATTTGCAAACACCAAACGCCGCTTATGTTAAACTGGAAAAATCCACAACATGACAAATGCTGTTCACGTATTTTTAAAGTATTGGACGAGGAGAAGAGATTTCTTCGAAACACATCAGAATCATAAATTTGCAATACCTCCACCAATTCTAAGAAGCTAGCTCGTCTTAAAATACAATGGATGTATCAGGGAGTCACATTAATTGATACTTTGGAATATAAAATCAATTCTTTATATCCTCTTGATTATTTTTCACAAAACATGTAAATAGATCGTTCATCGAGATACCGTTGTCCTGTGTGTCGGTGCATTAAGAACTTAACTTTCTATTCTGTCGAGGTTGTGAAAGCTTGCGTGCACCACGAGGTATTCCATTGATTACAAAGAAACAGTCGATAGTTTGTGTTAAATTTAGACTGACTTTTCCAGCGCTTCTTTTCACAAGATCATCGAATTTATTGCTCTTATAGAGAATTGTACCCATTTCTCGTTGTCGTGATTGCTGTCACTGCCTCTAATGTAGTCCAGGTCCTTGGAACAAGCACTCTACAATCACAGCATTCCCCTGATGACCTGTTGTCCGTCGTGGATGTCATTCTGAATTATTCGAGTACGCTTGGTGAACCAGCATATTCGCCGATCAATGAATTTCAGTTAAACGCTCTTAGAATTATGTTGGATTATATATCGAAATAAAATTTTTGAGTATAAATGAAACCTCACCACTCGGATAACACAGTTAAAACGAGCTAATTTTTATTATTAATATTTTAGTAAGAAGCCGTGATGTTCTATTTAACAGCTGCATTCAATTAATCTATTTACAGACTTCAGCGTTTACACATCCTCTTGTTGAATGGTCCGCGCCACTTAGCCCGAACGGACCAATTGACGGATATGATTTTAGCTGGTGCGTTATGCCAACTGAGGAAAAGGTGAAGAGATCTACTAGAGACGTATCCTTGACACAGAAATCGAAGAACAGCAACAGCAGCAGCGTTTCTATAGCAAGTGAACAAGGACAGTCAATTGGCCAGCATAATGCACAATATCAATCGGGCCAGAATGGGCAGGGAAGTCATTCCCGACGGACACAATCTGGTCAGGGGGGGCAGTCTTCGAAAGCAGGTCTTCGCCAGGGAACAATTAAAGGAAACAACAGCCACAGTGGGAACACGCACAATCAAAGTCCTTCGTTAAATGAAAGGGCGGTTTTGACCCGAGGTCAAGGTCAACAGGTTTCGCAATCCCCTCACAATAGTAGTCAAGGAAAAACAGACAAAGTTTCTGCGCTTAATATAGACAATAATTCAGGTGGTATGAAAACAACAATAATATCGACAGTTTCAAGTACGGTCACAACGGCTACCAGGGCCTTGCCGCCGCCGCCGACGACGACGACCCCAAAACCGGAGGCAAAATGCGCAACGAAGGATATTCCCGTTAACCCAGCCAATGTAGATGTATTTAAGGGGTATAAAGCGGTTATTGAAGACTACGATCCCACAGCTACATATCGTGTATGTATACGAGCTTACAATTGGAAGGGCACTGATAAGGTTCATTCGGATGAAGAATGTCATATGCGTTCCGAAAGAGCCCATTTCGAACGGGAGTATTTCGAAATGTGTCCACAGTGATTTATAAACGTTGCATTACTGTAAACTCGATCTATTCCACTCAGATCAGAGTGCCTAAAAAAATGTACTCAGTTGCAGCTGAGACTTAATTACTTTAAACGAATAAGCTGATTCATTTAGTTATGACAAACCTATTATGAATATCGAGAAGAGTATACGAAGTAAGCCTTCTACTTATTTGTAAAGACATAATTAAGAATAAAAGATTTGTTTTAACTCTGAGTTCGTTTTTTTCCAACTTTAAAGGCTATTTTTGTCCACTCTGGACTTATTCTTCGTATATTCCCCGTTATGTTGTTAGCTAATTTTCTGTAATACAGCATAACTGTTGTACTTAAATTGTCATGATTACCATCATTTAGCTTGCCTTAGCCAAAATAACGTTGTTGTTATTTGTTGTCGAGAGTTGATGTCAAAGTATATGCTCTTTAGACATTACATTGTGATCGCCTCTATTAACTTCCACCCAAGAAGTCATTAGGTAAAGCTTTCATTTGGTAAATATCTAAATCTTTCATTTTTGGCGCAGTCTGCATATATGGAATAATTCAGTACTTATACTTTAATCTCAAACGGGTACAATTTTTAAATGATTACCCGTTTGAGATTAACTTTTGCTTAGAGCCGATACTATACGATAATGAGTGATTGCATTCAACACCTAAACGAATTGAGAGTGAGAAGCCGTCGGAATTAAGCTTATTATTTCTTTACTTACTTTCACTTGTTACGTGTACGTTTCTCGCTTAATTTATATCATCTGGGTGGAGAAAGCTACTCACTCAGGAGTATCATGAGTAAGTTATCTCAATCCGTTGTTTCAAACAGTACCTGTATGCAAACAACCAATTTACTCTCGAAAAGCTTATAGCATTTCTTGTTGTCCATGAAGTAAAATTTATATACATAGTATTGTATTCAGATATCAGCCGTTTCATGCAGCTCTATTTTTTAAGGGAAAGTATGCTGAGATTTAGTAGATTGCAACGAAATTCTACCCTCTCTACAAACCCCTTGCTCACGTAATGAGATGTATTTAAAATGGGGTGCTGAGTAAAAGCGACTTATATTAGGTAGAAGGCCAATATGATTATTGTGAAATCATCTTCCACAAATTGATTGAATTGTTTTTGGGAAAAACAAGACTAGATATAAACGACTTGATACTTTTATCAATTACGGCGAAGTTTGTGAGTGTCTGTACTGCATAATAATTTTAAGTGAGCTTGAAACTTTCTGCTACCGCAGTTTCCAGGAGAGCATATCGTATGTCACTACCATTGGTTTGCATACACATGAAGACAGATAATGCAAAGACAGAAAAGCAAGTGGCGACACAACTTTTAAGAGTGTCTCCACGTCATACAGGATTAATGGTAACAGCGAGCTTTGAACGCGATGCCTACTGCCAAGGTGGATGAAAGAACACCGCCTACAGAACGCTACCATAAAAATGGGACCGTAGCGATCTCACAGGCTACAAAGCGTCTAAGGAGCAATCGTGTGCATGAAAAGCCCGTTAGGATGAAAAAGGAGATCAACTACCCCGGGATTACTGTGGCTACGAGCAAAGCACATGTTAAATGTATGACTGGAAAACGTTAAGATACGCCTCCAATTTGACAGGGCTTATGCCGTGAATAGGTGGCCTAAATAAAAGCACCAGACGCCTGCTAGCTGCTCTGGTGGTTTCACTTGTATGTTTGGTCCCAAGGCAATGCAGCACGAAGGAGCATGCAGCGTCGTACTGTAATCGCCACTAGGCGAGACTGTGACGAGCGACTTCAAAACAGTGTCTGAGGGAGCCCTGCTAATCCTTGACAGGATACAATTTTGAGATTACTTTGCATAGAGCTTGGTAATAATGGACAAAGTATTTGACAACACAGAATCGGGCATTTGTGGAGCGATAAGGCCGTTAAGCTTTAAGTGGGAACAGATGAAAAGGTGGACGCGCTTTCCTTAGCCCTTCGAGTGATCTGACCAACCTTTTAAGAAGCGTATTTACCACGTGACACAAGTATTTACAGGTTGTGGTCAGTTCCAGCCCTAAATGGTCATACCATGTACTGCTTCAGACCGCGCAAAAAAAATCCTGCCAAAGGAAGCCAATTGAACATCTGTGAAGAATGTGATCGGACGCATGACCTAATCCGGAAAGGAGTAAAAAAAGACTTTTTAAAGGGATGATAAGACGGTAACAGGAAATCGACAAAGAGAGAATAAGTTCGTTGTGAATTTACCTGGAACCAGGCAGCCAGGTTGTCTGAGAAGAACGACTCATTTCCCCCTCGGGGTCCTCGAAGTTAGATGTGTAATAGTGCCAAGCCTCATAAAGAAGACGAGAAGTTGCGGTTTAGCGGGTATTAGCTTAGCTAGCAGCTAAGCTTTCATCTATCCCAGAAAAACTATTGAGTGAGTCGCACACTCAGGCCTTTTTTTATGTAATAACTCTGGGTGTACTGGTTATGCGTAAATGCATTCGGCCATATCTCTGAATTCTTTTAAGGGTAGACGATTTTTTGATCATAACGTTTACAAAAATTCAAAGGCTCCACGGCTGCAGAGTATAAACATTCTGCGCTCGAATATATCGTAGTGGTAATGCAACCTCCTATCATGTTGCAAACGCTTCGAAACAGCGTGTTGCAAAAAAAATATGTTTAGATTTTAATCAATTAAGCTGTTCTACCGCTATAAGTACGTTACATAAAATAAAAGAAGCATATAATAAGATAGGTTTCTCGTTAATAATAACAATAATGTAGCTTTTTAAGTATTATTGTTTTAACTCACTTTTTTGCAGTCAAATTTCCCAGGAACGAAATTTCTACACTTTGATCGGAACAAGGTAGGTAGTATTTTCTTAGTAACTGAAAATCACTCCAGGTTTTGCGATACCGATTAATCTGATAGATACGGTGAGGTGGTACAGAGTAAAACCCAAAAAGGAAGGATCAGACCTTCAAAGACGCAAATAATAATAATCCTTACTCAATTTCACTAGCTTGTATTAACATTTTCTTCATATGGAAGCTTGAAATCTTTTACTCGAATACTGATAATTCTAGCATAATAATAATGACAAGTAATTCATCGTAATCTCGTCATAACTGTACCGCGTGAGGAGAAAATTTGAGTTAATGAACACAGCAGCTGGTTCCATGTTCGCGGACAAAACAATAGAGATCTATGACGCATTCATGGCATACAAGTACACCTTTATTAGTAGACAGGCAAGTAAATTAAAAAGCAGTTCAGACTTCCCGAAACCATGCGGCAAATCCATGAGAAAGTACGAAGGAAGATAATAGATATCATTCGAGATTTTTACTTGATGGGTTTGGAGTGAAAATGGTATGCAGAACATGTGGTTTCTGTTAAATGGTCTAGAATTGTGGCTGGGAAAACCAGTTACATTTTTCTTTATGTAATGCTTTTGCGACGTTTAGCAGACTATCTCTTTATCCGCTTGCTTGATCTAATTGAGCTTTTAGCGATCTTGTTTACAGGAAATTACTTCATCTATCTCCTCGTGCATGCTCTAAAAAATCAACATTTAGACTCAATCGACTGTTTAATCAAACCAATAGAGCAGGCAACATAGTGACGCTCGATTTTTATTTGAGGAAATATTTTCTCGTTTCTGCTGTAAAATATTTTTTTACATGTACGAGTTTCAGGAATTTGTTTTTTGTGACAGTCGCTTTCTGACTCCTTTCCAACGGGTTCTTTCAGTTAAAGTGTACCGTTTGTTTGGGGCGCTTCATAAGCTACAGGGATGCTACGCCCAACGCGTAAGGTAAGTATATCGAAGTGTATCTATGGCGCCAGAAATTGTAAAAAATTGAAAAAGAAAGTGGCTCACTTGTATCCAGGCAGTTAGGTTGTGTGAAATTAACTTGATGGATGTCAAAGAGTTGTTTTGCGTGTATGGCCTAAAGTAGTTCCTGTAGTTTGTAGCAAATCGTGTGAACGCAATCAAATTAATTTTACGGCTTATCAGAGGCTTAATTTTACGACAGTTCATTTTAGTACCTATTCAGTTGTTCCACATCGCTCGTATAAGCTAATCCGTGAAAGGTCGCTGAATCAAAATCTGTCATAGAAGGAACAGCTGAGAGAGTTGAGTTAGAAATAACAGAAAAGCGTGTCAACTGCTATTTATATGCGAGTGTATCCCGTATTCTCCCGAAATGATGGCATCACAGCATAGCTCGTTAACTTTCGATTCTAATTATTCACTGTTACACTTTATTATTCCCAAGAAAACACCGATTAGAATTTGGTGTTCTTAACGGTGTTATGTGTAAACGGTAAATTTCGCGTCACATCTTCCGCCTGTGTGACATAGAGGCTCGACCTTCATCTTAAGATCTACCGTACAGCGAGGCATACAAACTTCACCCTTTACCCAGTGCGGTTTTGTTTCAATACTGGTTAAATCATAAAAAGGGGACGTCTCTTTTCAAGCAACGCAACGGTGCCAAAATAATTATATTTTTTGTTGTTCTTCCGACTTTATCATTTTCTTAAAGTATTTCGTATTATCACCCCCTTTCTTCCCTTATTCGATATAGAGTTACTTGTTACTATTGATTTTTTGCGTCAAGTATAAGAATACACAATAACTGCAATGTATGTACGCAACTATTACATAGAGTTTGTTTCCTGTCGACAAATTTGTTTAGAGACTTGATTCAATTACTACACTTTTCAAACTAAATGTTAGAAAACAATTCATATTTGAAAAATGCTTGTAGCAGGTTACCAGGTTAGGCGCAAGATACCTAGATGACGGCCTGAACTACGAAAAAGCGCCACCGTAAGTCAATACCATCTATTAACACAACAATGCTAAGAAAAAGACGCCAATAAAGCTCGTCTTTTTAAGAGGAGCCGAATATCGGTATATCACTTTGTGCCTCTCTTCCTATATGTGTAGACAAGCGATAAAAGAGTAGATTTTCCAGTTTGTTACAATAGATCACTACAGTTCAGAATAACGTTTGTTTTTTGTAAAAATTTATTACCGAAACCGGGAGTCGAATGCAGTAGAACCACGCTAGTGTCGCACATACGAATGACAATTGTCATTGATGAAGCTAAGGCTGAGGCGATTGATCAAAAACTTCTAAAAGATTGACGCATTCACAGATAAATTGAGGCTAGGAAGGTTACAGACGAACGTACGAGTCGTAACATCGGTGTAGTGCGGAGCAGTGTGCATGTTGATCCAAAACTTCGACACGACGTCGTAATTAATAACTAGGCCTATCAATATAATTTGAAGCGAGTCCTTCTTAGGGTATTGGATGCGAGCAACTTTTGGTTTCAACAACATGGAGCAACTTACCACGCGGAAACAATGAATTTAAAACAATTTTTGCAGACCGACTAATCGAAATGCGTGACAGTGGTATCGAATGCCCGCTTAGGTCCTGCTGTTTGAGTTCGCCCAGTTTTTTCCTTTTTTTTTTTTAGGTCTACATGAAGGACAGTGTACATCAAGCAGCACTGAAAACAAACCACGGCCTATGTGAAGTGATTCAGCAAATCGATGTTGAACTGTGCAAAGCCGTGACTCTACATCTCTCGAAATGTACCGAGATATGAAAGTGGCTTCTGCGAGGACGTTTGGCCCATACTATCTTTCACGTCTCATTCAAATTAAACCTCTGGGTTACGCTAACGTAGAAATAGGAACAAGCGGCAGAACCCGCTTTTGCTTTTACTTTTTGAGGCATTGAAATACAATAGTGCTTTTTAACGCAGCTTACACGTCTCCTCTAAGACTTCCAATGTATTCTCAAGGTCGGGGGTGTTTTGCTGAATAGTCTTTGTTTACGCTTATTTGTTTTTCATCCAGCCATCGGACTCTGTTATGTTACTTTGGATAAGAGGGCTCGATTCTACAATTTTGATCGCTGTAATCGTGCCGGTTATTATGCATAAACTTTACCTCGTTCGTTTTGCGTTGACCGTCTTTATAGAGCTTTCATGAGCCTAGTCACTTTCTTAATAAATTCTCTCGCCTCATCCATAAAAGGCGCTGTTCTAAGCAAGTTAACAATTATTTACCTTTTAGCTCTTTCTAAACATGTGTAAGTTCCGACTCTCCTATTGGTTTATAACAAGCTACGAGCGTCTTACCTTTCTGGTGATTTTTTACGTACACAGCTGTTTATTTCTGCCATAGAACTTTTAGAAAGAATCCACGATTTCAGATCGTATCCTGCGATTTTGAAGATCCAAGGTTCCATTTAACATAGGATGCTTTTACCTGTAGAGTCGCTAATGATTTCCTGTAACAATCATTTGCAACGTAGTCGTTGGCGTGGAGTTTTACACGACTAAATTTTAATTTTAAACAGCAAGGAGTCATTAGCGAAAACTCCGCCATTTTTAGTACGTTAAACTAATGTAGCGTTAATTATAGGGTGATAAAATAAATCAACGACAACGTTTAAAATAATTTAAACAGCGGCAACTCCATGACATCGCATGACATTGGTATGGTTGTTAATCGTGTTTCTCTACGAACCCGCTGCTCGCACTTAATAGCTTGAATCGTCTGCTAGATCGTTTTTCCAATAAAAAATTTGACTGATTTACATTTACTTTATAGCGAATTGCTTAAGAACGACGGTGATGTTAACATTTTTGACCTCTTTCAGTTAACATTTATAAAAAGACGAGGCTAAAGACCTTTTTAGTGAAAAATCAAGAACGCGATAAAGTCTTTAACAATCCTAGAACTAGCCGAGACACTCAGAACAAAAATAATAATTTTTATCATTCGGCAAGCGTAGCGGATTTACCTAAAAATGAATGCCGTAGTAACTGAACAAGCCAAGTTCAGCAAGCTTTTTTTGAAAAAAACACAAGGTGAAAATGCAACAACGATAGACAATATTTTTTGATAGTATATAAGAGGAATAGCATATAGAAACGTGTCAGCGATAAAGATAGTCGTGGAAGTAATCCATAGTAAACTTATAGTCCTCTATCGAAAACAAATGTGCGATATGGGCTCAATTAATGCTCTTTGTGGTAGGATTTAGTAAGCTGTGCTTAAAATGAGCGTAGCATCGGCCGTTCACGCCGAAAGTGGACTTGTGCTCGTCGTCCCCTATTCCTCGTAGAGGATCTGGTGCTGTAGTTGACCTGTTGTATTACCTAAGCTTCATGGCGCGAGCCATGAAGCTTAGGTAATACAATATAAAAATAAAGACATAGCACACAGTCGTTGTCGTATTCTAACAAAAAGATATCTGGCTCGCTTAGTTGGCCTAAAACATGTTTCGTTCTTGACTAGGAATGTTTGTGAAAAGCAAGTAACTGGCATGCAAAGGTAGTGTGTATAAGTTCATTAGTAACGAGCTGCATAAAAATTATTTCCACGGGTGGGTCTCACAAACAGCGTTAAGATAAACATGCTACGTGCACAATGAATGTACAAGATCAACTTCTGCGATCTACAAAAAGCCGCGACAGATCAGTTACAGCAGACTTAGTGGCAACACATGGTCCTATGTGTTTCCCTGAAGGTTCAACAAATATAACGCCGTTATCGTCAGTGATTTCGAATGCGCCTCACAAACCCTATCTGTCATTGTTTCAGACTTCGTCCACCGTGCCAAAGTGCAAACCTCAAAGAGTAATTAATTCTATGCGCTAAATTCGGTATTTAATGGAAATAAATATGCTCGCCTTCAATGTCAGCCGCTGGAAGAACGAAACAATTAATGTGAGCACCAGCAAATTCGAAATGAGCAGGTCACCGTTCAAATACATAAAAGCAGATGAATAAGGAAAGTTGTTTGTAAGGCCCCCCCCCCCCCCCCCCCCCGCCAGGAGTATGGAAAAAAAAAGATAAACATTCATCCTTTACCTTCCGCTGAACGTTTTCCTAGAAGCACATTAAATAAAATCAACACGCAAGGAGACCCTGTGTGCGAAAGTTGTGACTTAGTTCGCATACTCGATAACTGTAATAAATTCGGATGTGTAGATAGAAGAAAAAAATAAGCACAGTCACGCATATAGGAGAGAATGTGATCTCATCGCTTATTATCTAAGTTGAAATACAGTTATAGGCAGCCATAGTCTTTTAGAATAAATATGACACAGAATTCGGGACTGAACTAATTCGAATGTTGAAGTTATGACACGAAATTTTGTTGTTCAAAATATACGTCAGGTCTGCAATGTCAGACCTGAACACTTTTGTTCTAAACATCTATTTGAAAAATGAAGTTAGAAAAGGCATCGGAAGATACGAGTGATTCGAATAACTTTTACATTGCATTTTTTTTGCTAGTGACAAAAAAGCCTTGAAAGTCACCTGAAGCCGCCAAGCTTTATTGCATTTAAATGCTAGACCGGAGAATCAAGCAGAAAAAACAAAGCTGTCATAATACTAAACGCGTCTAAGTTATCTAACTCAGACGCGTGATTTCAAATAACTTTTTTTACGTTACGGCACAACGTAGAGAGGACCAGCCTCTCTACGTTATGCCGTTGCTACAGGTTTATTGCAGGTAGAAAAATTCTTATTATACATTGGTTGTGTGCTTCAGGTCCAGTTTAATTCGTGCCTTACGAACACAGTACCGCGCGCCGTGGAAGCACTGTGCTTAACTTAACTGCTGTGATATTGGCAAATGTCGTAGTCGTGGAAAAGGAAAACCTCTCTACAATTAAAATGATACTGGCTTATTCAGCATAAGGTTGATTACCGATCATATTCTCATACCTGTAATCTCTAAAATAAATGAGCACAATACCCCTGTGTTTGAAGGTTCAAAGTATTGGTTGTAAAAGGCCAGGCGTTCATTTAGGTAGCTAAAATATGGCCGCATCTGTCGAGGTAAATAACAACAAAGCACGTTGTCCATCAAGGTCTACCGATTAGTAGCCTTAAGCTAAATAAAGCTTGGCCTATTAAAAAATAATCATAAATAAAAATTATTACTTCGATGTAGCCGGACGATAGAGACGATAGGAGATGATAGTTCTAGGAGAGACGCTTACCATCTTGTGAACGCTGTAAATGACCTGTTAGATATAGATTTTTGTTAGATAAGTGGATCCGTCGTGCATGGGTGGTTTTGCAAGGGAATATATTTATCCGTCTACCGCATGTCCGTGGTAAGAGCAGCTTGAAGGGTCAATAATGCTTGTTATTTCGCAATAAGCTACTCAGGATCGACTTCCTTTCAATGATGACGCTAAATGAAGCGTCACGAATATCAACTGCTGCTAGATTAGTGTATTGTAACATTTTCAATACTGAAATCTCATTGCGCCTATATATTGTTTTCAAGCTAAACTAGGCCAATTTACTCGCCACAAAAATGTCTGCGTTATCTATTTTTATTTCAACTCGCTTGTGAAGAACACAGTAAAAGGAATGTGTATAAAAGGTGACTGCATAGGGTGCGCCGAAGGTTAGTCTCCTATTTCTTTCGGATCGGAAAACAAAGGTTCGAGGTTCTGTGCACGTCTTTACTCTCAGGTTAGCTTAGCCCCCGAGGCTTTATTTTGTGTTATTTGTGAAAAACAAGCTCAGCCAAACTTTTTCTCAGAAACCGCTCGATATGTTTTGCGTAGTTTTAAAAAATAATTCAGAATTAATTTCGTTTTTGGTGCCGTTTAATCTATATTGTCCTTCACATAGTTCCACAGGAAAAACTTGCTTATTGATTGAAGTTGTAGGAGAGTATGTATATTACTCCACATTACAGTCCGGATGAATTGGCTTTAGTTTATTTACTAATGAGCCCTTTTATTCAAATTTCTTCGTCAGTCGCCTCAGTGTTACTTCCGTCAACGGGAAAGTTCTGTGCGACGCTTGCGAAGTATAACTGTAGTAGACTTCCTATTACGATAATTTTTACAACAAACTAAAACTATTCAGCATTCCGTCATTTCTATACGCAAACGCTACATGTTTATCGCTAGTCCAACAGACATGGGGGAGATGAACAAGGCAGAACGCGGACATTTGGTACTCTCTATAGAAACAGCTTCCTATTTTATATTTAAACCTATGTAAAAAGTAAGTAAATAAAAACTGCCAGTAGCCGGCCGGACGTCTTCTAGTAGTATCGATTTTTCTAGCTATTTCGTTTTTTAGATATTGATGAAAACTCTGATTTTTTTCACCGCATGTCTTATTGCTTAGATCGCCTAATTTCAAAAGAAAATACTTATTCCCAAAATTCGCGGGCAGAAGATATTTCAGTTTCTTAACCATAATTACCACAAAGTATATTGGAGCTTTTAATAAAGCTATGTTTAGTAGCTTTTCGAAGCGATGTTTGAATAAGCGTTGGAAAGTTAAATGGAAAATCGTTGGTGCTGTTCTCCTGGAATAGGTGATACATGGTCCAAGTTGGTTACTTTGGCAACGATAGATGATCAACAGGCGCGCGTTATACTGCATCGTTAGTTCGCCTTCAATGCTTTCCTCTGAAAGGGGATATTGATTTGAAGATTCGGCCTTAAACTATACAAAGCATCCATCACTGTTCAAACTAAACTCAAAGGATTGTTCCAACAGTTCTATTAAAGACAGTCGTTTTAAAACCGTCGACTTGTTTGCAGTTGTATTTGATTATCAAGTGATGTCACCAAAGCCGTTTAATATTCATTGAAAATTTTATGGTAGCTTATGGGCACATGCTATACATATGCGCATTGGCACCTATATGACCACCATAGACGCAATATAGGAAGGCGTAAATGCATTTGTCCGAAGATGTTAACTGGATATGAAGACCGGTCGAAATACCTTGTGAATAAGCGTAGTCAAAATGCTGCATTTGTGGTGTACCTGGCCATGTACCGTTGTTTACATTTGTTCCAGTTCTGGTTGGGTAGAATACAGTTGGCGTATGATACACCAGATTAGTATATCTAAGTATCTACTGAGTGAAATAGGTACTATTTTGAAATTTAGTGAGTCGAAATATAGTTAGAACGGAAACATTTTAGTACCTATAGATTGAGCAGATCGTAACGAGTAGTCCCTTTGACTACCCTCTACCAAACTTCTTATACAGGCAGATCACACATCTTTACATTAAAATAATATTTGTGATTCTAAACATTTTCGTATACGTTTGCGAAATATTTATGAGGATGTTTACGGATGTTGTTGTTATTCTAGCGGTTATGTGCATGGCAAACGCAGCAAGATCACTTATGGTAAGCTGTATATTCCGTGCTTTACCTTCATTCTCCGTGGTAAAATTGGATATTCTTGCAACATTGGCAAATATAACATTCTGGGATAGAATATGATATTAAGGTGTATTTATGGATTGAACAAGTTTGTCAAACTTGTTTCTCTCTTCTCTGTCACTCAAATGCAATAAATTGTTGTGTTTTAGTGTTCTATTTTTACCTAGGTGCTGTTAAGGCTACTTTAAGACAAAAACAGTTCAGGCATTGGTTTTTAGTCGACTTTGCCGACGCATGAGGCAAGTCAACGTCAGATATTGTAGATTTTATCGATTGCATAGGACGTTCTATATCCTATACATGAAAATAGGAATTTTGGTTTCACAAATTGGCATAAAAGACCTAATTTATTTAGGTCTTCAATGCAAGTCAATTTAGGGGGTATTTATGCGCCTTTGGAATCTATACTCGAAAGAAATGTAACGATAAATAAAGAAAACGACAAAAGTTCATTAGCTCTTTTCCTAGAATGTTGTAGGTGTCGTGTAAATAATAAGGCTTACTAGATTTTTCGCTAGAGATTTCCCTTTTTCAGGCGTTATAGCCGCAAGGAGTTCTATCGAAATGTTTTTTTCTAGTATTTGTTTCTTAAATTTGCTTTTTCGAAGGTGCGCGCTGTCAACTTCGTATAGATCGAAAACGTTGCTCGTGAATTTACTGTGTGAGGCCACGCCATTCCAATTTAAATAGCTTATGGCAGTCAGCGGCAAACTAGCTGCAAAAGCTTGGGTTGTCTCCCCAATTTGTCTCTTTGAATTGTTAAGGGTAAACCAGGTCAAAATGACAAACGCCCCTAAAGGGATCTCATTTATATTTGGTAAACCATGATTTTTTCATGCATTGCTTGGATATAGGTAGCCTACCCCGAGCTTCTATTAGGACGTGGTGTTGGGGTTATCGCTGCGCCGTTCTTGCGAATAATAATACTATACATTATTCTAAGTAGAATAATGATATAACGAAGAAGCAAGACACAAATTGCATCCAATTTCACAATGAAAACACGAGAAAAATAGTCTTTTCTCCGCGCAGATTACAGAGGTTTTCACGAATATATTAGCAACTTCCTACGCAACTGTGTTAGTAGAATGGTATTCGTTAACGACTTGCTATAAAACTGCATTCAAAGTGCCCCGGTATTATTGTCACGTTATAAACAAATGCCCAATGTATAACGAGCTTTGTATTTACTTCTTGTGTTCTATAGCTAGCAGGGTGGAAAGATGACCTCCGCCTTGGTCGGGCGGTCTATTGCCTGACCCCGTATCACTCCTCAGTTTAACATTGGCGTACGAGCTAGGTGACAAAACGTTTTTAATCGCAGCGATTCTTGCAATCCAATGTTTGCACATTAGTATTTTGCTTGACTGCACTTCTGCTCTCATTATCATGACCATTTTTCCTTGTGTTGGCCTCGGGTTTGCCGCCAATGCTATTCCGACCGTCTACACGAACTATGTATACATTGGTAAGCTAACCATAAATGATAAATTATATGAGGAGAGTTGTTTTCGTCAAGCTGCAAAGTTTGCTGAGAACCTGCCAAAATACCACTGGACAATATAAACCAGTCAAGAAGACATGTAATAAAGTACAGATCAACTATTCCACATCAGCCTTAAAACTGCTCAAAAATTATAGTAGCTTGGGCTAGTACTTCTTCAATACTGCTTAATAAAGTCCTACACATTGCGTGTTACAGTTTTATCAGGAATCAGGATTTTTTTTTATAATATTAGATTTTAGACGGCATGCAGAATACTCATGAATAGTAGAATGGATACATTGTTTAAATAAGGGTAAACTTGCAATATTCGCTAATGTTGTCTGTATAGCTCAACGAATTGCATTAGCTAGTAGCGCAAACCAATAAGCCCACTCTTTTGCAATGAATAAAAGTTTTTTCTTTTATAATCGATATCGCTGTTTATATGAACATACGTTTGTATTGAACATCATTTTTATCAGTAGCTACCTTACAGCTGCAGACGTGCCTATAGGTGCCGCATGAGACTTTTCTGTAAATCTAATGCATACTATTATGATTCTAAAAAGCTGAATTAAAAATAGGCATCCGACTAGAATTATGGTGTTGTAGTAAAGTATGTCTCCAGGCCTTTTTGTGTCTTCCCTGAGGAGTATCGTGAAATTGAGAAGACGTTACCCGACAAAACACTCTATGAAGATACTCTTTTCAGCAGAATATTGTGGCAGGCCCTTACAATGACCTTTCTTGCAGAATGGGTAAGCACTAGATAATCGATAAGGTGTATCAGCAAACGAAATGACTAGTGATGTAGTACATTTATGATTTAACGGTCTCATACTTAGTTTTCGATGTGTGTCGCGTTTCTTGCTCTATTTTAAAGTAATCGTAACTTATGTAAGCTGTTGTGCATGTATATGTATGTGTGCCTTCATTTGGACGTAAACTATTCTTATAATGAGCAAAAATATGGTTACTCGTCACATATTAGTGGTGGCCAGGTGATGGAGTACTAGCGGATGTTGACGACAAAGAATCTGGGCTCTCAGTGGGTAGCTGCATTAACGTCTATTGAGCATGGCGTACAGTTAGCTAAACATCGATTTCAAGATGTTACTGGTAATTCTGTGCTCTCATAGGAATTTAAAGATGTGGTTCTATGAGTCCCTTCTTCAAGCCACGGATTGAGATCAAAACATGGGATAAACTTAGATGAAATATTTACTTGTTAAAGACAACACAGTGGCACCGTGTATGAGTGGCAGCGCATACTGAACGCGTAAAAGAACTGACCTGAAAGCTTCCATAATGACGATGAATTTAAATTGAAACCACTATGATCTACCCGTACGGGACAACTAAATGCACGCTCCAGGTCTCCATATTTTCTGTATCGTGACTAAGGTTGCGTCAGGTCAACTCCACTGATTTCCGAGCCGACTGTTTTTTGATTTCGTTTTCGAATTAACTAACCGTCTTCCTGCGCCACATAAATCACGCAAGGCATCTTACCGAAACAATCAACAACATTTAGGTATATCCGAAATTGCCAATTTTTATAACGGTTGCAACTTTTTAAATCATAAAATAAGTTCAAAAAGGCTTTAGTAAAGTGCCGAAGCTAAGCTACAGGTGAGGAGAATGAGCCCTATTACAACGAAAGTATAAAAACGTAAGTTAAAGAAGCTAACCTACAGTTGACTGTCTACGCGATTGACCCATCATAATATAGGCACTCAGCTCTCTATATGATCACCAGATCACCGTCTGAGAACTGCAGTTTAATAAAAAAAAAGTATATGTATATTTTTATCATATAGAATTATGTTAATTGAAAAAAATAAAAAAATGTTCTTTGATATTTCAGATGACCGGTCGCAAATATCAACGATAATTTCTTATGCTCCCTTTTGGCAGTTCTGGCGGCTCAGAAAGCTTCCGTGAAGACAGTTACGTATGGTAATATTTTCCATCTATGCTATAGTCGTCATGAAGGTATACTGATTCCATCTAATCGAAACCTAGAATTTGATAAAAATCATAAAACATCTACGTTAATGATCTTGAACTAGAAATCAGTTAAACGCAAACGCGTTTTTTTGTATTGTGCAAATAAAACGTGTGCTAGGTTGTCGTTGCTTTCCATAATAGGGAAAATAGCTCTACATACACTACAGAGCAAGACTGGACATGGAGAAATCACCTAAAATTTATTGACCTGACCCAACACTAGTATATAGTAATAAAGATATTGTTAATAAAATATTTACCTAATATACTTTTATGAAGCTGCGTAGCATCCATCAATCAGCATACTGAATTCTAATTCTACACTCAACCACAATTTTTCCGTTTGCTCAGATTTAATTAAGGCCGATAGTTATCTGCAAACTTAAAAAGCCCGCAGTGTACGAGGTACAAGGAAGGAGGTCCTTTTTGTTTGAGACTACTTGCACCTGAAATGAATGATTCGACCAATTAGGGTTATATGACATTGACGAGGACCTGTCAAAACCTTTTTAAATAAATACAGCAGTTAAATAACTCGTAAACCGTTTCGAAAGGATAAACCGCTGTCATAGAAAAGCATCTTGAATTTACTCAAAAATTAAAAGTCCCAGTTTTCCATAGAACAAGTGAAAAGCTCAGGGGAAATTCGTTATGGACGACCTGTACAAACTATACTGAGAGATTATTTCGTACCCACCATATTTCGTAGTCCTCGTCCCGACGAGTTACCACCTTTTTCCGATCATTGGCGAATCATTTCGTAACTGACTTGAAAACTCAATCGGCCAACTCTTCCAATGAACAGGATTGAAATGGTTGAAAGATGGTAGAGTAACACGGCGTATAGATAATAAATTGATCTGCTGTTAAAGTTTAAGTGGCGAGCTACATTTTCGCTAGGTTAAAAACAGTCATATTGTAACCTCATATTTTAAAAACAGTCGGGCTTTCGGAAGAGGTGTAGGTGCATCATTTGCCAGCAAGCTCAACGCACATCGTAACTGTCGTATTTTCTAGGTACGAACGTTTTCGAGACCTCAACATCAAATTTTTTATCCTTCTAATCCCTCCGAAGTCAGCTTTATTAGGCACATCTTTCCATTTAAACCCAAAGATGCTCCAAAAATTTTTTCGTTTAGTATCTTCCAACTACTCTGAGGCTTCTGGCGTTTGTGATTAGTGTTTATAATTTTAATAACTCATTCTTTGACCATTATGGACTCGCCATCTAGCCATGCTATAATTACTTTTGTAATATTTCTTGGAAAAGTAAAGCAAGTGTTTTTCTAAAGAGAAACGTGAAAAAGTTTGATATTTTTCAAAAATTCGAATTATATCGAAAATATACGAGAAGTTTATAAGAAAGCATGGATTTTATATAGGAGGATATATTTTGTAGATTAAATTATGATTTGTCCATCCGGAGTGTTTAATCAATTTAACCAAAATCATTTAATAGTCAAAGTTGTTCTATTTAACTAAGTCCAGCCGATTACACCATACGCAATCAAGGTTTACAAAATGCTAGCATAATTAATTCAACAAGGCATATACTACTTTTGCTGTCGTCGTTAGTCACGACTTTATTAAAAACAAAGTTATTTACATGGTTAGGTTATATACAGACCGCTCTCTTAATCGTTTCTTACTATTTTTATTGTGTTTAATAATATATTGTTTTTGCTGAACTAACGAAAGAATCGGCACCGAGCAATTTTGATTTCTCTTGTTGGACCACTCAATAACCTCCGACAAATTTGTCCACCAATGATCCAGAATGCACTCCGCAAGACTAAGTGCTTGACTTTGCCAGGTGAACTATACTTAAGCTATATCACCTCATCACCACTGTCAGACATTGACGAACGAATAAACAGATCATTTACGTTACTTTATGACAAATGATATCACCATTTTTTGTAATACAACGGCTCCCATCGCGCGCCATCTCTCCTCATAGTTGCAACTACAACATTCAGACATGCGCATAGCGGAAACTAACAGCTGGCCACAGGAGACGGTCACCGTGCAACCTTTTCATTATTCCGTTCAGGTTTTTCCTGACTATTTATTCTTCCTTAAAATGTTAACTTTACATTTAATCTCAACTTTGTTCCTCTGCTTTTTGCTCTTACGTAAAGTCTTCGACACAATAACAGCTTACCTTCTTTCTTATACAGAAATAGTTTAACTTACAACAACTAGTTCGTATATCAATTTGGTTTTGTTTGTAGACTACTTTCGATGTTTTACCCATCCTTTTGCGGACATAGATGCTCATGTCTCCATCACTGTACATTCGCAACAAGGCTTAATACCAGGCTTCTTTACATCTCGGATCCAGTCGAATGTAATGAGAACGACAGTGCACTATTGCAGTGCAGGGTCGGTTTAGATTCCTACTAGCCAAAGACGACGGCCTTAAGTGATCGGTAGAGATAGAGATGAAACATCGAGGACAAGATCCAGCAGACATGGATAAATAACACGTATACATGACTGAGCTCAACCGGCCTGGGCCTTTCGGCTCTCGTCAGAGGAGAAAATTGTTCGCGACGATTAGGATCTACGGCAGGTCTGGGTGCAACCACTTCCCGTTCCATAGGTAAATTATCTCGACTTTCATCGACGAGAATAGCGTGACGCGCACCTTCAATGGAACGCTCCGATAGACTGTGACTGCTACTTAAGGGAATACCTGTACTGCACTCGTCCTCTGCATGCGCGCTTGGAAAGCTTCCGTGTTCATAAAAGTGTTTCAATAGCTGTTCCTTCTCCACCCAGCGTTCATACATCCAGGCAATCAAGGCATCACCATCGCCGAAGGGCACATCTTTCACTGCGTACTTCCTGCAAGTATGGAGCCATTATCAGTTCCAAAATATGTAAGATCTGCTTCACTTTAAAATAAAATCATCACTTGATCTGGCTATATATACATGTACATGCATACAGCCTAATATAGGTGCTCAAAATGAAATGAACAACTCTTTTTTTGTTAGCATATAAAGTATAATCACGCAACTCTGTAATAAACAACGTTGTCTTGAAAATCGATTTTCAAACTTGAATTTAAATCAAATCATAGCTTCGGAAAAAAAGTTATGCAAAAAATACATTGATATCACATTTGAAGTATTAGTTACTATGGCTAAGCACAAATGATATATCTGAAATCGTAAAACTAGTCTAAGCCTTAAAATTACGATCGAGTCATTAACCCGTTTGCTGTCAAGCGCATCTAATCTTTATTACAAAATTGTCTTATTTGGCTAAGTTTATTTACTTATCCGCCGATTAATATAAGAACATATGCCATCGACTGCATTAGATAAGCCAACACGTATACAGTAAAGC